>NC_060181.1:13419100-13421600 GCF_021184085.1 Oncorhynchus gorbuscha | reverse complement strand
GGGAGGGATAGTAGCAAGCTGCATGAGGCCGGGAGGGATAGTAGCAAGCTGCATGAGGCTTGGGGGGATAGTAGCAAGCTGCATGAGGCCAGGAGGGATAGTAGCAAGCTGCATGGAGGGATAGTAGCAAGCTGCATGCGGCCGGGAGGGATAGTAGCAAGCTGCATGAGGCTGGGGGGATAGTAGCAAGCTGCATGAGGCTGGGGGATAGTAGCAAGCTGCATGAGGCTGGGGGGATAGTAGCAAACTGCATGAGAACGGGAGGGATAGTAGCAAGCTGCATGAGAACGGGAGGGATAGTAGCAATCTGCATGAGGCTAGGGGGGATAGTAGCAAGCTGCATGGAGGGATAGTAGCAAGCTGCATGAGAACGGGAGGGATAGTAGCAAGTTGCATGAGGCTGGGGGGGATAGTAGCAAGCTGCATGAGAACGGGAGGGATAGTAGCAAGTTGCATGAGGCTGGAGGGGATAGTAGCAAGCTGCATGAGGCTGGGGGATAATAGCAAGCTGCATGGAGGGATAGTAGCAAGCTGCATGCGGCTGGGGGGATAGTAGCAAGCTGCATGAGGCTGGGGGGATAGTAGCAAGCTGCATGAGGCTGGGGGATGGTAACAAGCTGCATGGAGGGATAGTAGCAAGCTGCATGAGGCTGGGGGATAGTAGCAAGCTGCATGAGGCTGGGGGATAGTAGCAAGCTGCATGGAGGGATAGTAGCAAGCTGCATGAGGCTGGGGGATAGTAGCAAGCTGCATGAGGCTGGGGGATAGTAGCAAGCTGCATGAGGCTGGGGGATAGTAGCAAGCTGCATGAGGCTGGGGGATAGTAGCAAGCTGCATGAGGCTGGGGGATTGTAGCAAGCTGCATGAGGCTGGGGGATAGTAGCAAGCTGCATGAGGCTGGGGGATAGTAGCAAGCTGCATGAGGCTGGGGGATAGTAGCAAGCTGCATGAGGCTGGGGGATAGTAGCAAGCTGCATGGAGGGATAGTAGCAAGCTGCATGAGTCTGGGGGGATAGTAGCAAGCTGCATGAGGCTGGGGGGGATAGTAGCAAGCTGCATGAGGCTGGGGGGGATAGTAGCAAGCTGCATGAGGCTGGGGGGATAGTAGCAAGCTGCATGAGGCTGGGGGGATAGTAGCAAGCTGCATGAGGCTGGGGGGATAGTAGCAAGCTGCATGGAGGGATAGGGGGGAAAGCCACCAGTTATCACTCACCAGCTGTTGTATAGTTAAGTGTCGTGTCTTTGGCTATGCCGAATTAAGTGATATGACATGCTATTCTATAAAATCCTTTCTCCGTAATTAATATGACCTGATTGAGCTAATCATGTAAATGTAATTAACTAGAGAGTTGGGGCACCACAAAATAATATTTATAGAGCTGTTATCTTCCGAATAAACTCTTAAAGACCTAGTAATATTTTACATCAATAGCAGTCAATATTAATCGTCACCTTAATTCAGTCTCATCTGAAAGTTGTAAATTCTTGGTTATCTTCACGAACCCTGGCTAACAAGTTGAATCAGCAATACAAAATTGGGTTTAATTATTTGTTTACTAAATACCTAACTAATCACACAGAATTACATATACAAAGATTGAATCATACATTGATTACAAATTACGTCATAAAGGAAAACATCCCTGACGGGCGGAACAGATATGACAGCTGGTTACACAAAAGAAAAGGGCTGGGTTTGAGTGAAAGAGCGGAAGACTGAGGGAAAAAGGGAGAAGCTGTGCTATTGTAAATACAGTATCTTATGCATTCTAAATTACCGCCCATTTGGAAAAGGAAAATGCAATAAATATTTACTCTGAGCAGTGCTTCGGTAGGTTGGTGGTAGATGGAAGGCCGTGTTGCCAAACCGAGTCCTTTGAAGAATGTCTCTGGTGGTCAATTGGATACGTTGTAGTAACGTCGTTGTGTGGTAGACGGAATACTCTGTCTGTTCTTTCCAAGCCCGCGTTTGCAGCTGCTGTTGCTAACTCAACGGCTAGGAGGTATCACTTCTGTAGTGAATAAGAGTTCAAAGTTCATACCAATCGCAACCAAAGCTCACGCTGAGGTTGGCTTAGTTCTGTAGTTGACATGTTAGTCCTTTTAACGCAGAGGCTGCAGACCTCAAATACTTGGAACAGGAGGTTATATTATTGTCAAGGCTTTATATAGGAAGGGAGAGGAGGGTTTGAAATGTTGAAATGTTTTATAACCCATGTCTCTTCACAGGGACGGGCCACTGATTGAGCAGAGCCCTAACCTTATGAAAACCTAAATCTCTAATTTGGAAGCTAAAATTACATTTAATCTCTTCACCAATAATTGTATATTTAAACATTTAAATTGAACAACAATTCCATGTGAATCTGATAACTCTGATGTGTAGACTCTCCACTGTAGAGTTTATGTCATCCTATCATCGATGAGAATGTCTCAGATGACGACCGAACTAACATCATATTCATTAAGTACCAACACATATGTTCATGGTCGGATTACC
>NC_060181.1:13341600-13414100 GCF_021184085.1 Oncorhynchus gorbuscha | reverse complement strand
TCAACAGGACAATGACCCAACACACCTCCAGGCTGTTGAGGGGTTTTTTATCAAGAAGGAGAGTGATTGAGTGCTGCTTGAGATGACCTGGCCTCCACAATTCCCTGATGTCAACCAAATTGAGATGGTTTTGGGATGAGTCGGACCGCACAGTGAAGGAAAAGCAGCCAACAAAGTGCTCAGAATATGTGGAAACTTTTTCAAGACTGTTGGAAAAGCATTCCAGGTGACATTGGAGAGAATACCAAGAGTGTGCAAAGCTGTCATCAAGACAAAGGGTGGCTATTTGAAGAATCTCAAATATAAAATATATTTGGATTTGTTTAACACTTTTTTGGTTACTACATGATTCCATGTTTTATTTCATAGTTTTGATGTCTTAACTATTATTATACAATGTATAAAATAGTAAAAATAAAGAAAAACCCTGGAATGTGTAGGTGTTCTAAAACTTTTGACCGGTAGTGTATATATAGTTTTTGTGTTGCCCCTTTCAACTTAAACGTGTATAGACCCACCCTAATTGGTGCTTGTCTTATCTCTATAAATATGGCTGTGGTGCTCTCCCGGTGAAACGTTGTTTGTATATTAATGAAGTTAAAGTCTCTGTTTCTTTAATACTGACTTTGGCCTTGCATCCCACTAAACTTTGAGTTTGATCACACTTGACAATGAGAGAGGACCATGGGAACCTTACGATCGGTATCTATGGGAACCTTGCGATCGGTATCTATGGGAACCTTGCGATCGGTATCTATGGGAACCTTGCGATCGGTATCTATGGGAACCTTGCGATCGGTATCTATGGGAACCTTGCGATCGGTATCTATGGGAACCTTGCGATCGGTATCTATGGGAACCTTGCGATCGGTATCTATGGGAACCTTGCGATCGGTATCTATGGGAACCTTGCGATCGGTATATACGGGGCGGCAGGGTAGCCTAATGCTTAGAAAGAGATGTGGTCAAAAATGGAACCTTCAGTTCTTTCCCATTGCTTATTTACAGTCCTTATTAGTGGGCTGTCTTCATTGTGTGTGTGTGTGTGTGTGTGTGTGTGTGTGTGTGTGTGTGTGTGTGTGTGTGTGTGTGTGTGTGTGTGTGTGTGTGTGTGTGTGTGTGTGTGTGTGTGTGTGTGTGTGTGTGTGTGTGTGTGTGTGTGTGTGTGTGTGTGTGTGTGTGTGTGTGTGTGTGTGTGTGTGTGTGTGTGTGTGATGCGACATGCCAAAGCCCATTTGTGTTTGGTCTAAATGATCCCTGCCCAACACACAAACAGCACGCCTCAGCGGCTTGGCAACTCAGCCGCCATCAGATCAACCTTTTTTAGATTGGATACTGACTGGGCTGAATGCCATAATCCATAATCAACCACTCCCCTCAAACTTACTACACTCCCCATATTTAATTAAACTGCCGATTTGGTACATAAACTCCAATGCATGGCAAGGGCATTCCCCACACAACACCATCACAGGTCACAGTGTTGGAGACATTCCCCACACAACACCATCACAGGTCACAGTGTTGGAGACATTCCCCACACAACACCATCACAGGTCACAGTGTTGGAGACATTCCCCACACAACACCATCACAGGTCACAGTGTTGGAGACATTCCCCACACAACACCATCACAGGTCACAGTGTTGGAGACATTCCCCACACAACACCATCACAGGTCACAGTGTTGGAGACATTCCCCACACAACACCATCACAGGTCACAGTGTTGGAGACATTCCCCACACAACACCATCACAGGTCACAGTGTTGGAGACATTCCCCACACAACACCATCACAGGTCACAGTGTTGGAGACATTCCCCACACAACACCATCACAGGTCACAGTGTTGGAGACATTCCCCACACAACACCATCACAGGTCACAGTGTTGGAGACATTCCCCACACAACACCATCACAGGTCACAGTGTTGGAGACATTCCCCACACAACACCATCACAGGACACAGTGTTGGAGACATTCCCCACACAACACCATCACAGGTCACAGTGTTGGAGACATTCCCCACACAACACCATCACAGGTCACAGTGTTGGAGACATTCCCCACACAACACCATCACAGGTCACAGTGTTGGAGACATTCCCCACACAACACCATCACAGGTCACAGTTTTGATGACATTCTAGAATGTCTCATGGAAACGGTTCTATTGTTCAAGGATGAAAAGAGATTCATTGGCGGGTTTCTGGCAGCCGAGATCTTTCTTATTGACCAAAACCAAACACTGAGATTACACAGATTAAAGCTTTGCTTTATTGTGACGCCTGGTGTTTGAAGGTGAAGTGAGGCCTGGTGTTTGAAGGTGAAGTGAGGCCTGGTGTTTGAAGGTGAAGTGAGGCCTGGTGTTTGAAGGTGAAGTGAGGCCTGGTGTTTGAAGGTGAAGTGAGGCCTGGTGTTTGAAGGTGAAGTGAGGACAGGTGTTTGAAGGTGAAGTGAGGACAGGTGTTTGAAGGTGAAGTGAGGACAGGTGTTTGAAGGTGAAGTGAGGCCAGGTGTTTGAAGGTGAAGTGAGGCCTGGTGTTTGAAGGTGAAGTGAGGCCTGGTGTTTGAAGGTGAAGTGAGGACAGGTGTTTGAAGGTGAAGTGAGGACAGGTGTTTGAAGGTGAAGTGAGGCCAGGTGTTTGAAGGTGAAGTGAGGCCTGGTGTTTGAAGGTGAAGTGAGGCCTGGTGTTTGAAGGTGAAGTGAGGCCTGGTGTTTGAAGGTGAAGTGAGGACAGGTGTTTGAAGGTGAAGTAAGGACAGGTGTTTGAAGGTGAAGTGAGGCCTGGTGTTTGAAGGTGAAGTAAGGACAGGTGTTTGAAGGTGAAGTGAGGCCTGGTGTTTGAAGGTGAAGTAAGGACAGGTGTTTGAAGGTGAAGTGAGGCCTGGTGTTTGAAGGTGAAGTGAGGCCTGGTGTTTGAAGGTGAAGTAAGGACAGGTGTTTGAAGGTGAAGTGAGGCCTGGTGTTTGAAGGTGAAGTGAGGCCTGGTGTTTGAAGGTGAAGTGAGGCCTGGTGTTTGAAGGTGAAGTAAGGACAGGTGTTTGAAGGTGAAGTGAGGACAGGTGTTTGAAGGTGAAGTGAGGACAGGTGTTTGAAGGTGAAGTAAGGACAGGTGTTTGAAGGTGAAGTGAGGCCTGGTGTTTGAAGGTGAAGTAAGGACAGGTGTTTGAAGGTGAAGTAAGGACAGGTGTTTGAAGGTGAAGTGAGGCCTGGTGTTTGAAGGTGAAGTGAGGCCTGGTGTTTGAAGGTGAAGTAAGGACAGGTGTTTGAAGGTGAAGTGAGGACAGGTGTTTGAAGGTGAAGTAAGGACAGGTGTTTGAAGGTGAAGTAAGGACAGGTGTTTGAAGGTGAAGTGAGGACAGGTGTTTGAAGGTGAAGTAAGGACAGGTGTTTGAAGGTGAAGTGAGGCCTGGTGTTTGAAGGTGAAGTGAGGCCTGGTGTTTGAAGGTGAAGTGAGGCCTGGTGTTTGAAGGTGAAGTGAGGCCTGGTGTTTGAAGGTGAAGTGAGGCCTGGTGTTTGAAGATGAAGTGAGGCCTGGTGTGACAACACCCATGAAAGAAGGCAAAACAAGTGAGAAAGTGAGTTGGTCATATTTATCAAGAAGTTATTATCTGCTCTATGAAATATGAACGTGTCAGTGTCATTCAGTCATTCAGTCAGCTGTCTACTAGTTGTTAGTTTGCCTGCTAGTTTCTCTATAGAATATAAACACACACCTAACAAAGGGGGACCATTAATTATTTGTGAGACGACTGGAATTCTGTTGTTGGATTTGTAGCAGAATGTTACTGCCAGAGCCAATCTGATTCGGCTTACAGAATATTTCAATCATTGCTCAGTACATTCGAGGAAGACAGACGGACGAATAAACCTATCCGTGTCCAATCCGATAAGAGGGTGTTGGTGCAGGCCAGGGCTGGAGGAGTGAAGTCTCTCTCTCTCTCTCAACTGAGGGCTGCCTGGAAGGCCTCCACCCTGCTCTGCTGCAGAGAAAGAGAGGGGAGAAACACCTTCTTTTCAGACGGTAATCGCATGGTCTCTAGTAACAAACAGACCAACCACCATTCATTCTCTCTGGAGCAAATTGTTTTCCTTGGCCAAGGCTAGCCTGAGCAGCACTGCTCTGCTGCTGAGAGACCATATTGTTCCATTGCTACTTTGAGCAGACTACCCCGCCACACAAACCTCCCCCCCTCTTTATTTCGACATTCATCCAGCCAACCCCCTTTACAGTTTGCACATATCCGGCAACTGTATCAGTGTGACAGAAAAAGAGGAGAAAGAAATGAAATACTGTAGTAAAAAAAACTACAAGAGGAGAAAGAAATGAAATACTGTAGTAAATAAAACTACAAGAGGAGAAAGAAATGAAATACTGTAGTAAATAAAACTACAAGAGGAGAAAGAGAAGATTAAAAAGGCAGCGTCACTTGAAAACAGACGATAATGCTGTAGTCCCTCAGGAGGAAAAGAGCGTTTTGGCCGTGTTCCCTGGCTGAGAGCTGGCTACGTTACAGCGCTGGGCCAGTAGGTTGGACAGAACACATGGCTGCTGGCGGAACACTCAGAACACAACGCAGCTCCATTCCAGAACCCACAGATACATACACACAGACAACAAACCCAAAGAAACAGATTTGTTTGGACTTGAAATTAGGTTGTAACATTAATCTTTGACGAGACTACATGTTGATGTTCAGCACATGCGTTTATCAGGAGTCAAAAAGGCTTTATGTTATTGAGGTATATTTCATCAGACATTCAATAACAAAATATTTGGCAAACTAAAAAGCCTGCTGTGAGTAGAATTAGATCTTTTTTAAAACGGGTTATTTTGATAAACACGAGAAACTTCAGTGAAAAAAACACACTGATTCTCCATGCATGAGTGAGAACTAAAGAAGAGGCCAGACCTGGGTTCAAACACTACTCAAAATCATTTCAAATACTTCATATGTGCTTAATTAAGCTTTCCTGTTGCAATGGAACCAATAGAACAGTCGTAAAACTGCAAACTCCGCCCATCTGGTGTTCCAGGCAGAGAAGTAAATAAAAAAAGATTTCAAATAGTATTTGAACCCAGGTGAGGAGGCCAGCCCTTGAAACCACAGATCATTGGCTGACCGTTTTTTTTAATAAGCAGAGTCGCTCTCTTGATTTCCCCCCAAACTAAACTTCACTTCTCCTGCTAACAATTAGTCTCCAGAAGGCTATTTGTCAAATGTTTTGTACCAATCAGTTTCCACCAGTCAGCTACCCAGCTCGCATTACAATTGGGACGTTTCCTGCTATAGAAAAAAAACAAGTCCCTCAAACGAATAGTAAGACTAAACAGCTTCTTGAAAACCATACGAGTACCAACACGGTGTCTATGTATTCAGTGCCATTGGTGGAAGGGAGTACTACAAACCTTGAATTGAAGCATATGTAAACATAAACAACAATAGGCGGAATCCTCCTCCTTGGTGAGAAGTTCCACGTTCTAAGACGTTCTATTAAGCCTGATGTGTCTCACATCTCATATATAACTGTATCTGGGGGCTGGTTGCAGTCGGGAGGGAGGGACAATAGCTTAATAGCTTAATCATCATTTGGTAGGTGTGAGATTGTACAGAAGGCTCATGGTGTGAATAAATATGATGAGATAACCTATTCAATACAATAGTGAGATGTACAGAAGGCTCTCATGGTGTGAATAAATATGATGAGCTAACCTATTCAATACAATAGTGAGATGTACAGAAGGCTCTCATGGTGTGAATAAATATGATGAGCTAACCTATTCAATACAATAGTGAGATGTACAGAAGGCTCTCATGGTGTGAATAAATATGATGAGCTAACCTATTCAATAGTGAGATGTACAGAAGGCTCTCATGGTGTGAATAAATATGATAAGCTAACCTATTCAATAGTGAGATGTACAGAAGGCTCTCATGGTGTGAATAAATATGATGAGCTAACCTATTCAATAGTGAGATGTACAGAAGGCTCTCATGGTGTGAATAAATATGATGAGCTAACCTATTCAATAGTGAGATGTACAGAAGGCTCTCATGGTGTGAATAAATATGATGAGCTAACCTATTCAATAGTGAGATGTACAGAAGGCTCTCATGGTGTGAATAAATATGATGAGCTAACCTATTCAATAGTGAGATGTACAGAAGGCTCTCATGGTGTGAATAAATATGATGCTAACCTATTCAATAGTGAGATGTACAGAAGGCTCTCATGGTGTGAATAAATATGATGAGCTAACCTATTCAATAGTGAGATGTACAGAAGGCTCTCATGGTGTGAATAAATATGATGAGCTAACCTATTCAATAGTGAGATGTACAGAATAGCTGACATGTACAGCGCCTTCAGACAGTATTCACACCCCTTGACTTGTTTCACATTTTTGTTGTGTTACAAGGTGGGATTTCAAATTTGGTTCAATTGCGATGTTGTGTCACTGGCCTACACACAATACCCCATAATGTCAAAGTGGAATTATGTTTGTAGAAATTCTTACAAATTAATAAAAAATGAAAAGCTGAAATGTCTTGAGTCAATAAGTATTCAAGCCCTTTGTTATGGCAAGCCTAAATAGGTTCAAGAGTAAAAATGTGCTTACCAAGTCACATAATAAGTTGCATGGACTCACTCTGTGTGCAATAACGGGGTTAAATATGATTTTTTAAATGACTACCTCATCTCTGTACTCCACACATACAGGTAATTGTAAGGAAACTCAGTCGAGCAGTGAATTTCAAACACAGATTGTTGTTGTTCAAAGACCAGGGTGGTTTTCCATTGTCTCGCAAAGAGGTAGATAACTAATTACACTGGAGGGTGTATCAATACACCCAGTCACTACAAAGATACAGGCGTCCTTTCTAACTCAGTTGCCGGAGAGGAAGGAAACCGCTCAGGGATTTCACCATGAGGCCAAATGTGACTTTAAAAAAGTGAGAGTTTAATCGCTGTAATAGGAGAAAACTGAGGATGGATCAACAACATTGTAGTTACTCCACAACACTATCCTAAATGACAGTGAAAAGAAGTCTGTATAGAATCATTAAAATACAAAACATGCATCCTGTTTGCAACAAGGCACTAAAGTAAAACTGCTAAAAATTGTGGTAAAAAAATGAACTTTATGTCCATAAATACAAAGTGTTATGTTTGGGGCAAATCCAACACAACACATCACTGAGTACCACTCTTCATATGTTAATCGCTCTTAGAGACTTACCCAGAAAGACTCACAGCTGTAATCGCTCTTAGAGACTTACCCAGAAAGACTCACAGCTGTAATCGCTCTTAGAGACCTACCCAGAAAGACTCACAGCTGTAATCGCTCTTAGAGACCTACCCAGAAAGACTCACAGCTGTAATCGCTCTTAGAGACTTACCCAGAAAGACTCACAGCTGTAATCGCTCTTAGAGACCTACCCAGAAAGACTCACAGCTGTAATCGCTCTTAGAGACTTACGCAGAAAGACTCACAGCTGTAATCGCTCTTAGAGACTTACCCAGAAAGACTCACAGCTGTAATCGCTCTTAGAGACTTACCCAGAAAGACTCACAGCTGTAATCGCTCTTAGAGACTTACCCAGAAAGACTCACAGCTGTAATCGCTCTTAGAGACTTACCCAGAAAGACTCACAGCTGTAATCGCTCTTAGAGACCTACCCAGAAAGACTCACAGCTGTAATCGCTCTTAGAGACCTACCCAGAAAGACTCACAGCTGTAATCGCTCTTAGAGACTTACCCAGAAAGACTCACAGCTGTAATCGCTCTTAGAGACCTACCCAGAAAGACTCACAGCTGTAATCGCTCTTAGAGACCTACCCAGAAAGACTCACAGCTGTAATCGCTCTTAGAGACTTACCCAGAAAGACTCACAGCTGTAATCGCTCTTAGAGACTTACCCAGAAAGACTCACAGCTGTAATCGCTCTTAGAGACCTACCCAGAAAGACTCACAGCTGTAATCGCTCTTAGAGACCTACCCAGAAAGACTCACAGCTGTAATCACTCTTAGAGACTTACCCAGAAAGACTCAGCTTTGAGTCGTCTTGGCTATTGGGTCTGTATCAGCTTTGAGTCGTCTTGGCTATTGGGTCTGTATCAGCTTTGAGTCGTCTTGGCTATTGGGTCTGTATCAGCTTTGAGTCGTCTTCGCTATTGGGTCTGTATCAGCTTTGAGTCGTCTTGGCTATTGGGTCTGTATCAGCTTTGAGTCGTCTTGGGTATTGGGTCTGTATCAGCTTTGAGTCGTCTTCGGTATTGGGTCTGTATCAGCTTTGAGTCGTCTTGGGTATTGGGTCTGTATCAGCTTTGAATCGTCTTGGGTATTGGGTCTGTATCAGCTTTGAGTCGTCTTGGCTATTGGGTCTGTATCAGCTTTGAGTCGTCTTGGGTATTGGGTCTGTATCAGCTTTGAGTCGTCTTGGGTATTGGGTCTGTATCAGCTTTGAGTCGTCTTGGGTATTGGGTCTGTATCAGCTTTGAGTCGTCTTGGGTATTGGGTCTGTCTCAGCTTTGAGTCGTCTGGATTCGAGGATTTTCTCCCATTCTTTCTTGCAGATTTTCAGGCCCAGTACATCACTGGGGCCAAGCTTCCTGTCATCCAGGACCTCTATACCAGGCCGTGTCAGAGGAAGGTCCTAAATCATGTCAAAGACTCCAGCCACCCTGCTACCGCACGGCAAGCAGTACAAGAGCGCCAAGTTTAGGTCCAAGAGGCTTTTAAACAGCTTTGACCTCCAAGCCATAAGACGCCTGAACATCTAATCAAATGGCTACCCAGACAATTTGCATTGCCCCCCCCCCCCCTTCTCTCTCCCACCGCTTTTACACTGCTGCCACTCTCTGTCATTTTAATAACTCTACCTACATGTACATATAACTCTACCTACATGTACATATTACCTCGACTAACCGGTGCCCCCGCACACTGACTCTGTACCGGTACCACCCCCCCATATAGTCTCGCTATTGTTATTTTAATAACTCTACCTACATGTACATATTACCTCGACTAACCGGTGCCCCCGCACACTGACTCTGTACCGGTACCCCCCCCCCCATATAGTCTCTCTATTGTTATTTTAATAACTCTACCTTCATGTACATATTACCTCAACTAACCGGTGCCCCCGCACACTGACTCTGTACCGGTACCCCCCCCCCCCCCCCCCCATATAGTCTCTCTATTGTTATTTTAATAACTCTACCTACATGTACATATTACCTCGACTAACCGGTGCCCCCGCACACTGACTCTGTACCGGTACCACCCCCCCCATATAGTCTCTCTATTGTTATTTTAATAACTCTACCTACATGTACATATTACCTCGACTAACCGGTGCCCCCGCACACTGACTCTGTACCGGTACCCCCCCCCCCCATATAGTCTCTCTATTGTTATTTTAATAACTCTACCTACATGTACATATTACCTCGACTAACCGGTGCCCCCGCACACTGACTCTGTACCGGTACCCCCCCATATAGTCTCTCTATTGTTATTTTAATAACTCTACCTACATGTACATATTACCTCGACTAACCGGTGCCCCCGCACACTGACTCTGTACCAGTACCCCCCATATAGTCTCTCTATTGTTATTTTAATAACTCTACCTACATGTACATATTACCTCGACTAACCGGTGCCCCCGCACACTGACTCTGTACCGGTACCCCCCCCCCCCCATATAGTCTCTCTATTGTTATTTTAATAACTCTACCTACATGTACATATTACCTCGACTAACCGGTGCCCCCGCACACTGACTCTGTACCAGTACCCCCCATATAGTCTCTCTATTGTTATTTTAATAACTCTACCTACATGTACATATTACCTCGACTAACCGGTGCCCCCGCACACTGACTCTGTACCAGTACCCCCCCATAGAGTCTCTCTATTGTTATTTTAATAACTCTACCTACATTACATATTACTTGGTGCTTGCACACTGACTCTTACCGGTACCACCCCCCATATAGTTCGCTATTGTTATTTTAATAACTCTACCTACATGTACATATTCTCGACTAACCTGTGCCCCCGCACACTGACTCTGTACCGGTACCACCCCCCATATAGTCTCTCTATTGTTATTTTAATAACTCTACCTACATGTACATATTACCTCGACTAACCGGTGCCCCCGCACACTGACTCTGTATGTACCCCCCCCCATATAGTCTCTCTATTGTTATTTTAATAACTCTACCTACATGTACATATTTGACTAACCGGTGCCCCCGCACACTGACTCTGATGTACCACCCCCCCCATATAGTCTCTCTATTGTTATTTTAATAACTCTACCTACATGTACATATTATTCGACTAACCGGTGCCCCCGCACACTGACTCTGTACCGGTACCCCCCCCCATATAGTCTCTCTATTGTTATTTTAATAACTCTACCTACATGTACATATTACCTTTAACCGGTGCCCCCGCACACTGACTCTGTACCGGTACCCCCCATATAGTCTCGCTATTGTTATTTTACTGCTGCTCTTTAATTACTTGTTGCTTGTATTTATTATTCTTATTTTGTGCATGGTTGGTTAGGGGCTTGTAAGTAAGCATTTCACAGTAAGGTCTACACCTGTTTTATTCGACACGTGACTAAACAACATTGTATTTGATGGTGTTAGATGGGTGATGACAACATTGTATTTGATGGTGTTAGATGGGTGATGACAACATTGTATTTGATGGTGTTAGATGGGTGATGACAACATTGTATTTGATGGTGTTAGATGGGTGATGACAACATTGTATTTGATGGTGTTAGATGGGTGATGACAACATTGTATTTGATGGTGTTAGATGGGTGATGACAACATTGTATTTGATGGTGTTAGATGGGTGATGACAACATTGTATTTGATGGTGTTAGATGGGTGATGACAACATTGTATTTGATGGTGTTAGATGGGTGATGAGCTGTACCTGCTTTTCAGACATTGATCTTTGTATTCAGGACAAATAGTAACATTTTTGTCTCATCAGACAACAAAGTCTTTTGCCTTTATGATCTCAGAGGTTTTATTTACGTGCCTTTTTGCAAACTCCAGGCGTTTTGTAATGTGCCTTTTTATAAACTCCAGGCGTTTTGTAATGTGCCTTTTATAAACTCCAGGCGTTTTGTAATGTGCCTTTTTATAAACTCCAGGCGTTTTGTAACGTGCCTTTTTGCAAACTCCAGGCGTTTTGTAACGTGCCTATTTGCAAACTCCAGGCGTTTTGTAACGTGCCTATTTGCAAACTCCAGGCGTTTTGTAACGTGCCTTTTTGCAAACTCCAGGCGTTTTGTAACGTGCCTTTTTGCAAACTCCAGGCGTTTTGTAACGTGCCTTTTTACAAACTCCAGGCGTTTTGTAACGTGCCTTTTTACAAACTCCAGGCGTTTTTTGTAACGTGCCTTTTACAAACTCCAGGCGTTTTGTAACGTGCCTTTTACAAACTCCAGGCGTTTTGTAACGTGCCTTTTACAAACTCCAGGCGTTTTGTAACGTGCCTTTTTACAAACTCCAGGCGTTTTGTAACGTGCCTTTTTACAAACTCCAGGCGTTTTGTACGTGCCTTTTTACAAACTCCAGGCGTTTTGTAACGTGCCTTTTTACAAACTCCAGGCGTTTTGTAACGTGCCTTTTTACAAACTCCAGGCGTTTTGTAACGTGCCTTTTTACAAACTCCAGGCGTTTTGTAACGTGCCTTTTTACAAACTCCAGGCGTTTTGTAACGTGCCTTTTTACAAACTCCAGGCGTTTTGTAACGTGCCTTTTACAAACTCCAGGCGTTTTGTAACGTGCCTTTTACAAACTCCAGGCGTTTTGTAACGTGCCTTTTTACAAACTCCAGGCGTTTTGTAACGTGCCCTTTTACAAACTCCAGGCGTTTTGTAACGTGCCTTTTTACAAACTCCAGGCGTTTTGTAACGTGCCTTTTTCTCAGGTGTGGCTTCCGTCTAAAATGTAAAACATGTCAAGTGTTTGTGCAAATTTGAGATACACTGTTTAGTCAAATTGTAGTGACATCAAGGATCATAAAAGAAAATTGGATGCACCTGAGCTCAATCTGGAGCGCCATAGCAAAGGCATGTGAATATGTATGTAAATAAGATATTTCTGTATTTAATTAGCACATTATTTATTTTTCACTTTTTCATTATGTGTTATTTTGTGTAGACGGGTGAAAAGGGAAAGAAAGGATTTGATCCATGTTGAATTCAGGCTGTAACAACAGAATGTAGAATAAGTCAAGCGGAATGAATACTTCCTGAAGGCTCTGTAAACTCCACTGAGGTGACCGTCTTCTGTAGGTTACTGTGGACTGGAGTACCCAGCAGCAAACATCACCGCAGTTCTCTTGTAAATCACAACTTTGAAAGAAACGCAGTTAAAAACCTCAAGTTCATACTGCTCTGGGAATTGATTCAAAAATATTCCTCAGGCATTCTTGCTCTATCATTCCCTCCCTCTCTCTCCCCTTCCCTCTCTCTCCCCTTCCCTCTCTCTCCCCTTCCCTCTCTCTCCCCTTCCCTCTCTCTCCCCTTCCCTCTCTCTCCCCTCTCCTCTCCCCTTCCCTCTCTCTCCCTCTCTCTCCCCTCCCTCTCTCCTCTTCCCTCCCTCTCCCCTTCCCTCCCACTCCACCATTCCCTCTCTCTCCCCTTCCCTCTCTCTCCCCTTCCCTCTCTCTCCCCTTCCCTCTCCTCTCCCCATCCCTCTCTCTCCCCTCCCCCTCCCTCTTTCTCCCCTCCCCCTCCCTCTTTCTCCCCTCCCCCTCCCTCTTCTCCCCTTTCCTTCCCTCTTCTCCCCTTCCCTCTCTCTCCCCTCCCTCCCTCCCTCTCCCCTTCCCTCTCTTGCCCAAGCCCCCATTATGGGATAAAGGTTACTAACAGTTACTGGTGTGGTGGCAGAAGCGTTTATTCCCCTAGAAAGTGTCCAACTGTCGCAGCAGAAATGGGTCACAGGTGTGTGGACATTAAACTGAAGGCAATAATGGTCCTGCACTTGGGAGAGGTCACTGAGGAAGAGGAACTCAAAACTGTTCCTATTGAAGCCCCAGACAGAATTGGCTCTCTCCACTCCCATTAATTTCAGTCTGAGAGTGTGCTTAAGCTATTAGACAGCGTCGGAGATCCTATAGCCTTCAGCCCAGTAAGGGGAGAGGATAATTCCTTCTTTCTTTCTCTCTCTTTCTTTCTTCTTCTTCTTCTTTTGAGTGATGAATTGAAACCTGCTTGGGATTGGGTGGGGGTTTCATTGGGCATTGTCACATTATAGAATGCACTCTAGAATGGCCCTCACAAAAGGACTTACTTGGCTGCTGGATATGAGGGTAGATTCTGCCACCTGGTAGAACAGAACATGAATACAGGAGACTAGAAAGAAGCATTGACGTTTCACAACTGGCCAATCCACTAGACACTTTACATTTCATCTGTAGATATCGGTTTGCATTTGAGACTTTTGAAAAATGAAATACAACATGTGCATTGTGGGAAGAGGGAAAGCATAGCACAGAGACAAAGATGGCTACATTGAATGTTTCAAGCAGCATGAGGTAGCCACATTATCCATTAGAGGCCACCCAAAACGTTGCGTGGCAAATTCTCACTGGAACAAAGACAGAGATTGAGGATGCAGAGGCCTCTTGACTGTTCAAGGACATCTGGGCTGGGCTACTAGAGCAGATTCTGCTCCCACTGTTCCTCTAATGGCATTAGGGCTGTGACGGTCATGAGATTTTGGAGGACGGTAATTTGACCAGCCAAATGACCACGGTCTCCATAATAACCGTTGAAAATAAATTATTATTATTGAATTTCTTACGCACATTTTCTCCTCTCCTTGTGTGTATTGGTGCAGAGGGATGGAGGTGAAGAGACACAGAGGGATGGAGGTGAAGAGGGATGGAGGTGAAGAGACACAGAGGGATGGAGGTGAAGAGACAGAGGGATGGAGCTGAAGAGACACAGAGGGATGGAGGTGAAGAGGGATGGAGGTGAAGAGACACAGAGGGATGGAGGTGAAGAGACACAGAGGGATGGAGGTGAAGAGACAGAGGGATGGAGCTGAAGAGACACAGAGGGATGGAGGTGAAGAGGGATGGAGGTGAAGAGACACAGAGGGATGGAGGTGAAGAGGGATGGAGGTGAAGAGACACAGAGGGATGGAGGTGAAGAGACATAGAGGGATGGAGGTGAAGAGACACAGAGGGATGGAGGTGAAGAGACACAGAGGGATGGAGGTGAAGAGACACAGAGGGATGGAGGTGAAGAGGGATGGAGGTGAAGAGGGATGGAGGTGAAGAGACACAGAGGGATGGAGGTGAAGAGGGATGGAGGTGAAGAGACACAGAGGGATGGAGGTGAAGAGACACAGAGGGATGGAGGTGAAGAGGGATGGAGGTGAAGAGACACAGAGGGATGGAGGTGAAGAAACACAGAGGGATGGAGGTGAAGAGGGATGGAGGTGAAGAGACAGAGGGATGGAGGTGAAGAGGGATGGAGGTGAAGAGACAGAGGGATGGAGGTGAAGAGACACAGAGGGATGGAGGTGAAGAGACACAGAGGGATGGAGGTGAAGAGGGATGGAGGTGAAGAGACACAGAGGGATGGAGGTGAAGAGGGATGGAGGTGAAGAGACACAGAGGGATGGAGGTGAAGAGGGATGGAGGTGAAGAGACACAGAGAGATGGAGGTGAAGAGACACAGAGGGATGGAGGTGAAGAGACAGAGGGATGGAGGTGAAGAGACACAGAGGGATGGAGGTGAAGAGACACAGAGGGATGGAGGTGAAGAGAGATGGAGGTGAAGAGACACAGAGGGATGGAGGTGAAGAGACACAGAGAGATGGAGGTGAAGAGACACAGAGGGATGGAGGTGAAGAGACACAGAGAGATGGAGGTGAAGAGACACAGAGGGATGGAGGTGAAGAGACACAGAGAGATGGAGGTGAAGAGACACAGAGGGATGGAGGTGAAGAGACACAGAGAGATGGAGGTGAAGAGACACAGAGGGATGGAGGTGAAGAGACACAGAGGGATGGAGGTGAAGAGACACAGAGAGATGGAGGTGATCAATGAGCCATCCAGTGATGCCAATAAATATATCAATATGATCACTGTTCCTCGTATGATGATGCAGGTGTAATGAAGACCTTCCTTGGTTTATCCATCAAAATACAGTCGATCCTAACAGAGATATATTCACTTTAATGGTTTAAAAGAGACAAGTAATGTGAAAGCCAAATCAATAATCCATCAATTAACAAATATTGAAATAAAGCGGTGTGTGTGTGTGTGTGTGTGTGTGTGTGTGTGTGTGTGTGTGTGTGTGTGTGTGTGTGTGTGTGTGTGTGTGTGTGTGTGTGTGTGTGTGTGTGTGTGTGTGTGTGTGTGTGTGTGTGTGTGTGTGTGTGTGTGTGTGTGTGTGTGTGTGTGTGTGTGTGTGTGTGTGTGTGTTTATTGTAGTTTTACAAAGAGCACTAAATGGATGTCAGCCATCTACTGTCTAAAGGAGAAATAATGCCTCGCGTAGAGGCTCGGTAAAACTGGGATATTTTATAGCTGACGAGTGTTTTACATTTCATCTTTCCTTTATTTAGCCATCATGAAAACACACTTATAAAGTTGAATTGCTCTGGAGTAACAGTGGGAGCTGAAAAGGCCATTTATGCAGACCACACGGACATTAACACTAGAATGTTGTTCACCAACGTTAAACTCAGGAAGGCTGGTCTGAATGGCTCATTTTTAATTAATTTTACTAAACCCACTATAACTCACATCTCTTCCTATCTTACCTCATCAGCACAGCAGGTATTTATAGGGTAGTGACATGATGTTACCTCATCAGCATAGCAGGTATTTATAGGGTAGTCATTATCATGTTACCTCATCAGCATAGCAGGTATTTATAGGGTAGTGACATGATGTTACCTCATCAGCATAGCAGGTATTTATAGGGTAGTCATTATCATGTTACCTCATCAGCATAGCAGGTATTTATAGGGTAGTGACATGATGTTACCTCTTAAGCATAGCAGGTATTTATAGGGTAGTCATTATCATGTTACCTCATCAGCATAGCAGGTATTTATAGGGTAGTGACATGATGTTACCTCATCAGCATAGCAGGTATTTATAGGGTAGTGACATGATGTTACCTCATCAGCATAGCAGGTATTTATAGGGTAGTGACATGATGTTACCTCATCAGCATAGCAGGTATTTATAGGGTAGTGACATGATGTTACCTCATCAGCATAGCAGGTATTTATAGGGTAGTGACATGATGTTACCTCATCAGCATAGCAGGTATTTATAGGGTAGTGTCATGATGTTACCTCATTAGCATAGCAGGTATTTATAGGGTAGTGACATGATGTTACCTCATTAGCATAGCAGGTATTTATAGGGTAGTCATTATAATGTCACCTCATTAGCATAGCAGGTATTTATAGGGTAGTGACATGATTTTACCTCATCAGCATAGCATGTATTTATTGGGTAGTGTCATGATGTTACCTCATTAGCATAGCAGGTATTTATTGGGTAGTGTCATGATGTTACCTCATCAGCATAGCGTCACGTCTCTCCTCCTTCTCTACCATTAGAAAGCGTGAGGAATGTCATTTACCTATTAACTTCAGCCAATGAGCATGGCAATTCCACCATGCTTGCTGAGTAACCTATGGGCTCACTTGTGCAATAAACACTTTAATTTCTTTCAAACAATGGGCATAAATCTGCGGGAGTAGAAACAATCTGATGACCTTTCACCTCCCCACCAGAAGGACCATCATTGAGTAACCTCGTTCTCTCAGCGGGGGAGGGGGTACGATGATTATTGTCCTTAAGCAGAATGTAATGCTTATTTTACACATATCCATGGTTGGTAAGTCACCTCTCAGGACTCAATGTCTTTATAATCTACATCTAGAGGAGATGGGCTCGTGATCTTATAACCTACAGATATAGTCCGTGAGGGCGATAGGTGAAGCTTATTAAAGATCAGTGATACTGTCAAGAGCAGTGTGAGGTTTCCCTTTTCCTTCATCTGGTTCAACTGTTACCATGCACCTGCACAGAGATTGCTCAGATGTGCGAGTTCCTTGTAAAACTTTTTTTTTTAAATAAACTGCTTGTGAAATCAATGTGGTACAAACATGGCAATTTACAATACTGATCATCTATATAGCTACAATCATTGGGCTGAGGATGAGGATAACATTATTAAATAGCTTTAATGCTGCAATGCATTATGAATCTATTTGATGTACAGTATATGTATTGAATCACTGCAGTGTAAGGCCTACATGATTGTACACATTAAAGCCATATGCAGATTCCTGTAAAAGCCCTTTAAAGGTGACGTATTGTATAGTTTAACATATTCCTGGGGAATGACCTCAAACCAAAGATCCCTGGGTAATGACCTCAAACCAAACATCCCTGGGTAATGACCTCAAACCAAACATCCCTGGGTAATGACCTCAAACCAAACATCCCTGGGTAATGACCTCAAACCAAACATCCCTGGGTAATGACCTCAAACCAAACATCCCTGGGTAATGACCTCAAACCAAACATCCCTGGGTAATGACCTCAAACCAAAGATCCCTGGGTAATGACCTCAAACCAAACATCCCTGGGTAATGACCTCAAACCAAACATCCCTGGGTAATGACCTCAAACCAAACATCCTTGAGGAATGACTGCAATCAATCAAACACCAATCTTACAATACTCCCTGACTACAGGTAGAAAGAAGTTGAACTTGCGCACCCAACGACACACACACACACACACACACACACACACACACACACACACACACACACACACACACACACACACACACACACACACACACACACACACACACACACACACACACACACACACACACACACACACACACACAGAAATGGCTAGCTATTTAGCGGTTGTGGTTATGCTAATTAATGTGTTCTGAGGGTCCCTGTGTTCTGAGGGTCATCCAGTAAGGGACAGTGACAGGAATGGAAGATACACTGTTACACCCACCCACACTATCTATCCATCCATCCACCCACCACACACAGTCTGCCTTACCTGACGTTGGGCACATCGATGCTGGATGACACCACCTTGCGTTTCTGCTCCAGCAGGGAGACAGAGCGGGTGTGGTCCCTCTCTGGACCCTCAAGGGGGCGCCCCATCCTCCTACCATCTGCTCCCCGCTCCCCCTTCAACGCGTCTGGGCTCAGGGAGTTGGCCTCCCCCTTCTGGGCCTCCATGGTCTGGCTCTGCAGAGGAGCCCCGTTCCCCCGGCCGTTCCAGACGCTCTGCTGCAGAGGGATACAGGTATGACTGGGTTACTACAGAGACATGTACAGTAGGCTGACAGTAGACTGGGACTCTGGGAGGCTAAAAATGTAAGGTGATTTGTATTGTAAAGATCACCTGACATTTTAACCACCCAGTCCCTGCTTTTCATTGGATAGGCATATGTGCCATTTGGTACAGCCATAACCACAATGCAGTGCACACACACTCATTTTAGCTAATACTCACGCTTCCAGACAGTTTGTAGTGTTGCTAGTGTTGAGCTGACAACAGGATGTACGTTAATGAGTCTTTCACTTTTAAAATGTGGGATTTATTTTTTGTGCTTCCACAGACCCGCGCATCCGCGGATCCCGCAAAGGCGGAGGTGTTGCTAACATATACGCTAGCAAATGTTTTTTTTTTTTAAGTGACTGCATTTTCGTCTTTTGAGCTTCTAGTCATGAAATCTATGCAGCCTACTCAATCACTTTCATAGCCACTGTTTACAGGCCTCCTGGGCCGTATACAGCGTTCCTCACCGAGTTCCCTGACTTCCTATCAGACCTTGTAGTCATGGTAGATATAAAAACAATTGTGACTTTAATATTCACATGGAAAAGTCCACAGACCCACTCCAAAAAGCTTTCGGAGCCATCATCGACTCAGTGGGTTTGTCCAACATGTCTCATGGCCTCCTCACTGCCAGTCATACTCTGGACCTAGTTTTGTCACGTGGAATAAATATTGTGGATCTTAATGTTTTTCCTCATAATCCTGGACTATCGGACCACCATTTTATTATGTTTGCAATCGCAACAAATAATCTGTTCAGACCCCAACCAAAGATCGTCAAAAGCCGTGCTATATATTATAAATTCTCGGACAACCCAAAGATTCCTAGATGCCCTTCCAGACTCCCTTCACCTACCCAAGGACGTCAGAGTACAAAAATCAGTTAACCACCTAACTGAGGAACTCAATTTAACATTGAGTAATACCCTAGATGTAGTCACACCACTAAAAACAAAAAAAACATTTGTCCTAAGAAACTAGCTCCCTGGTATACAGAAAATACAGAGCCCTGAAGCAAGCTTCCAGAAAATTGGAACGGAATGGCGCTACACCAAACTGGAAATCTTCCAACTAGCTTGGAAAGACAGTACCGTGCAGTATCGAAGAGCCCTCACTGCTGCTCGATCATCCTATTTTTCCAACTTAATTGAGGAGAATAAGAAAAAAATGTATTTTACATTCTGTCGCAAAGCTAACTAAAAAGCATCATTCCCCAAGAGAGGACGGCTTTCACTTCGGCAGTGATAAATTCATTGACATCTTGAACGAAAAGACCATGACTCCTCCATAAACCTGCGTATTTCTCCAAAGCTCAGTAGTCCTGAGTCTGCACAACACTGCCAGGATGTATGATCAAAGGAGATACTCAAGTTTTTTAGTACGATATCTCTTGATACATTGATGAAAATAGGCATGGCCTCTAAAAATTCCAAGCTGCACACTGGACCCTATTCCAACTAAACTACTGAAAGTAGAGGTCGACCGATTATGATTTTTCAACGCCGACACAGATTATTGGAGGACCAAAAAAGCCGATACCGATTAAATCGGACGATTTTCATATTTTTTATTTGTAATAATGACAATTACAACAATACTGAATGAACACTTATTTTAACTTAATATAATACATCAATCAAATCAATTTAGCCTCAAATAAATAATGAAACATGTTCAATTTGGTTTAAATAATGCAAAAACAAAGTGTTGGAGAAGAAAGTAAAAGTGCAATATGTGCTATGTAAGAAAACTAACGTTTCAGTTCCTTGCTCAGAACATGAGAACATATGAAAGCTGGTGGTTCTTTTTAACATGAGTCTTCAATATTCCCAGGTAAGAAGTTTTAGGTTGTAGTGATTATAGGAATTATAGGACTATTTCCCTCTATACCATTTGTATTTCATTAACCTTTGACTATTGGATGTTCTTATAGGCACTTTAGTATTGCCAGTGTAACAGTATAGCTTCCGTCCCTCTCCTCGCTCCTCCCTGGGTTCGAACCAAGAACACAACGACAACAGCCACCATCGAAGCAGCGTTACCCATGCAGAGCAAGGGGAACAACTACTAGAAGGCTCAGAGCGAGTGACGTTTGAAACGATATTAGCGCGCGCTAACTAGCTCGTCATTTCACTTTGGTTACACCAGCCTCATCTCGGGAGTTGATAGGCTTGAAGCCATAAACGCAATGCTTGACGCACAACGAAAAGCTGCTGGCAAAATGCACGAAAGTGCTGTTTGAATGAATGTTTACGCGCCTGCTTCTGCCTACCTACCACTCAGTCAGATACTTGTATGATTGTATGCTCAGTCAGATTATATGCAACGCAGGACACGCTAGATAATATCAAGTAATATCATCAACCATGTGTAGTTAACTAGTGATTATGATTGATTGTTTATTATAAGTTAAGTTTAATGCTAGCTAGCAACTTACCTTGGCTTACAGCATTCGCGTAACAGGCAAACTCCTTGTGGAGCGGATGTCATAAGGTGAATGCACCAATTTGTAAGTCGCACTGGATAAGAGCATCCGCTAAATGACTTAAATGTAATGTAAATGTAACGAGAGAGAGGCAGGTCGTTATTGCGTTGGACTAGTTAACTGTAAGGTTGCAAGATTGTATACCCCGAGCTGACAAGGTGAAATCTGTCGTTCTGCCCCTGAACGAGGCAGTTAACCCACTGTTCCTAGGCCGTCATTGAAAATAAGAAGCTGATCTTAACTGACTTGCCTAGTTAAATAAAGGTATATAAAAAAATAATTTATATTTTTTTTAAATCGCGCCAAAAAAATACAGATTTTCGATTGTTATGAAAACTTGAAATTGGCCCTAATTAAATCGGCCATTCCGATTAATAGGTCGACCTCTAACTGAAAGAGCTGCTTCCTGTGCTTGGCCCTCCGTTGTTGAACATAATAAATGCCTCCCTATCCACCGGATGTGTACCAAACTCACTAAACGTGGCAGTGGCACTCTTGAAAAAGCCAAACCACAACCCAGAAAATATAAAAAACTATTGGCCTATATCGAATCTCCCATTCCTCTCAAAGTTTTTGAAAAAGCTGTTGCACAGCAACTCACTGCCTTTCTGAAGAAAAACAATGTATACGAAATTGTTTTAGACCACATCCTAGCACTGAGGCTGCACTTGTGAAAGGTGGTAAATGACCTTTTAATGGCGTCAGACCAAGGTTCTACATCTGTCCTCGTTCTCCTAGACCTTGTGTTGCTTTTGTTACCATCGATCACCATTCTTTTGGAGAGATTGGAAACCCAAATCGGTCTACACAGACAAGTTCTGATCTTATCTGTCGGAAAGATATCAGTTTATCTCTGTGGATGGTTTGTCCTCTGACAAATCAACTGTAAGTTTCAGTGTTCCTCAACGTTCCATGTTTGGACCACTATTGTTTTCCCTATATATTTAACCTCTTGGTGATGTCATTTGGAAACATAATGTTAACTTTGACTGCTTCGCGGACAAGACACAGCTGTACGTTTCGACGAAACATGGTGAGGCCCCAAAATTGCCATCCCTGGAAGTCTGCGTTTCAGACATAAGGAAGTGAATGGTGGCAAATGCTTAACTTTTAAACTCGGACAAAACAGAGATGCTAGTTCTAGTTCCCAAAAAACAAAGAGGTCTTCTGTTGGATCTGACAATTTTGATGGTTGTACAGTCGTCTGAAATAAAACTGTGAAGGACCTCGGCGTTACTCTGGACCCTGATCTCTCTTTTGACGAACATATAAAGACTGTTTCAAGGACAGCTTTTTTTTACCTCTACGTAACATTGCAAAAATCAGAAACTTTCTGTCCAAAAATGATGCAGAAAAATGTATCCATGCTTTTGTCACTTCTAGGTTAGACTACTGCAATGCTCAACTTTCCGGCTACCCGGATAAAGCGCAAAATAAACTTCAGTTAGTGCTAAACACGGCTGCTAGAATCCTGACTAGAACCAAATAATGTGATCATATTACTCCAGTGCTAGCCTCTCTACACTGGCTTCCCGTTAAGACCAGGGCTGATGTCATGGTTTTACTGCTAACCTACAAAGCATTACATGGACTTGCTCCTACCCATCTCTCTGATTTGTTCCTGCCGTACAAACCTACACGTTACGCTACGGTCACAAGACGCAGGCCTCCTAATTGTTCCTAGAATTTCTAAGCAAACAGCTGGAGGCAGGGCTTTTTACTATAGAGCTCCATTTTTATGGAATGGTCTGCCTATCCATGTCAGAGACGCAGACTCTGCCTCGACCTTTAAATCTTTATTGAAGACTCATCTCTTCAGCCTGTCCTATGATTGAGTGTAGTCTGGCCCAGGGGTGTGAAGGTGAACAGAAAGGCACTAGAGTGAAGAACCACCCTTGCTGTCTCTGCCTGGCCGGTTCCCCTCTCCACTGGGATTTTCTGCCCTTACCCTATTATGGGGGCTGAGTCACTGGCTTACTGGTGCTCTTTCATGCCGTCCCTAGGAGGGGTACGTCACTTGAGTGGGTTGAATCACTGACATGATCTTCCTGTCTGGGTTGGCACCCCCCTCGGGTTCATGCCATGGGGGAGAACTTCGTGGGCTATACTCGGCCTTGTCTCAGGATAGTAAGTTGATGTTCTGAAGATATCCCTCTAGTGGTGTGGGGGCTGTGCTTTGGAAAAGTGGGTGGGGTTATAATCTTCCTGGTTGGCCCTGTCCGGGGGTATCATCGAACAGGGCCAGTGTCTCCTGACTCCTCCTGTCTCAGCCTCCAGTATCTATGCTGCAATAGTTTATGTGTCGGGGGACTAGGATTGGTCTGTCATATCTGGAGTATTTATCCTGTCTTATCCGCTGTCCTGAGTGAATTTAAATATGCTCCCTCTAACTCTCTCTCTTCTCTTGGCGGACCTGAGCCCTAGGACCATGCCTCAGGACTACCTGGCCTGATGACTCCTTGCTGTCCCCAGTCCACCTGCTGCTGCTCCAGTTTCTGTTCACCGGACGTGCTACCTTGTCCCGGACCTGCTGTTTTCGACTATCTCTCTCTACCGCGCCTGCTGTCTCTAACTCTGAATGATCGGCTGTGAAAAGCCAACTGACATTTACTCCTGAGGTGCTGACCTGTTCGCCCTCTACGACCACTGTGATTATTATTATTTGACCCTGCTGGTAATCTATGAACGTTTGAACATCTTGGCCATGTACTGTTATAATCTCCACCCGGCACAGCCAGAAGAGGACTGGTTCCTCTCAGAGCCTGGTTCCTCTCTAAGTTTCTTTCTAGGTTCCTGCCTTTCGAGAGAGTTTTTACTAGCCAAAGTGCTTCTACATCTGCATTGTTTGCTCTTTGGGGTTTTGGGCTGGATTTCTGTATAGTGCAGTGACATCAGTTGACTGATGCTAATGCAGTGGCTTTGATGAAGTGCATCCATTTGATTGATTGATTGACTGACTGGCTAGTGCAGTGCTCCAGTTGACTGACTGGCTAGTGCAGTGCTCCAGTTGACTGACTGGCTAGTGCAGTGCTCCAGTTGACTGACTGGCTAGTGCAGTGCTCCAGTGGTGACAACAGGGCATTTGTTTCTGCATAAGAAAGCATCTCCCTTGATATTCTGGAAACAACTACCCACAGTAACAATAATGTGAGGCAAAGCACAATGCAGCACTTCCACTTGCTACTAAACAACTCCGCTGGGCACAGCAATAGTGTGTATACACACACACAGTTGTCTTTATGCGGCTGTTAGTAAAGACATCAACCATCCGGATGTGCACGCTGAACACACACACACACACACACACACACACACACACACACACACACACACACACACACACACACACACACACACACACACACACACACACACACACACACACACACACACACACACACACACACACACACACACACACACACACACACACACACACCAAAGGGTTGAATAAGAAACCAGGAAGAGAGGCCAGGAAGAGAGGGTGAGGTCCACATGGCCAAGTGCACCAGCAGAGGGTTGAAGGACAATACACCCATACAGCCTTACAGTGGGATCGAGATCATTTCCAAAACACACTGGAACACGATTATCTCTCAACTGGAGAAAACTACAGGCCATACCCAGTCAATTGAAAGCACACACACATACACACACATATAAACACACACACACACATATATAAACACACACACACATATAAACACACACACCCACACACACACACATATAAACACACACACCCACACACACACACACATAAACACACACACACCCACACACACACACATATAAACACACACACCCACACACACACACACATAAACACACACACACACACACACACACACACATAAACACACACACACACATAAACAAACACACCCACACACACAGACACACACACACACACACACACATATACGAACACAACACACACACACACACACACACACTTGACACACACACACACACGCATATAAACACACACAATTTATGTACACACACTGCATAAACACACATTTTCACACATAAACAAACACACACACACACACACACATATAAACACACACACACATATAAACACACACACACACACACACACACACACACACACACACACACACACACACACACACACACACACACACACACACACACACACACACACACACATAAACAAACACACACACATATAAACACACACACCCACACACACAGACACACACACACACACACACACATATCAAACACACACCCACACACACACACACACACACACACACACACACACACACACACACACACACACACACACGCATATAAACACACACACACATATAAACACACACACATATAAACACACACACACACATAACAACACACACACACACACACACACACACACACACACACACACACACACACACACACACACATATAAACACACACACACACATATAAACACACACACACACATATAAACACACACACACACACACACACACACACATATAAACACACACACACACATATAAACACACACACACACACACACATAGAAAAACACACACACACACACACACACACACACATATAAACACACACACACACACACATATAAACACACACACACACACACACATATAAACACACACACACACACACATATATTAACACACACACACACACACACACACACACACACACACACACACACACACACACACACACACACACACACTCACAGTAACACACACACACACACACACAAACACACACACAACTTTGAACAGGTTTCAAATGTACTTAGATTAAGGAGGTCAAATATTAGGGATGTGTCCCCTTTCAAGACGATTGGATACTTATCTAGATACGTGGGCTCCGATACGATACAGGAACGATCCGTTTTAGTTTGAAACGATTTGGTGCGATTCTGCTTGATTAGAGCGCGAATCGATGAGATTCATTTCAATGCGATACAATTTGATGTACTGGCATTTGCTGCATAAACACATTCATTTTCAATTTAAATTCAAATCTGCTGCAGCCCTGGTGTGACTTGTGGTGTGTGTGTGACTTTCAGAAAACAGGTGAGTGTGTGTGATAAATGGTCTGTGTGTGTGATGTGTGTGTACCCTGTGTGTTATTTGATAAACAATGTCTGTCTATGGTGTGTATACTAATGTCGGCACCTGATCTGAGCCACAAGGGAGACTAGGCATCTACCACCCCTGTACCACTATCAAATTAGGGGGGCAATGTAACTTGTTTTCTTGTTGCCGCACTTTGGTTTTCAAAATCACCTGACCCACTAATGAACTTCTTTTTCTGCAGATTAATTGTTTGCACTAGTAATGTAGCAATATTTAGCATTTACAAATGAACTGTGACATAGCCAATGAATACATAGCAAAACTATGGATTTCACCCCCCCATCTCAAAATCGAATGGTTTTGACCGTTTGGAAGTGTAGTGAGCTTCTTTTCTCCTCCTGCTTTGACCATGCGCCTCGCAAAGTGATTGCTGTCCTCATTATGAAATTACCATTCATTGTTATGAAATTCTTGCAGCCTCGTGACAAAATGTGTAGAAAGTAGAAAATGATCTTTAAAACTGCAACATCGTCTCTTAGCCTCATACCAAAATGTGTAGACTAGCATTATAAAACTGCACATTGGAGATCGGTGCCCCAGGGCCCCAAATGTGGTAGTCCGGCTCTGTATATCTAAAATATATATATACACTGATTGTTTCAAGCAAAACTACAAAAACTATTGCTGATGGTGAACCTGAACGTTGGAAATAAAATCCCTCCGTACAGCGGGTAGCCTATAGCCAGATCAGAGTTGTGTCTCCACTGGCTTAGCTTACTTTCATTCCAGTAAAACACCATTTTCAACAGCGCATCGATAACAATAAACTTAATGACTTGTAGACCAATGACTGTCAACACAGTTACATGCAGTTCAACACTGAAGAGGAGGATGTGGCAGTTGTCACAAAAGATGAGATGTATTTTCAGAAGGTAGATCTTTTCAGTGAATCTGCGATCTGTAATGTTTAAATCGATTCTCTGACAAAGCATGCTACGTTTAGATGGGTTTGAGGTCCGGAGACTGATGCAGTCACATCTTAAACATTTGATTTGGCAAACGATGCGTAGGCCTATCAGTGAATCGTTATATTTATAATTATAAATATTATAAATGATCAAATCTGGATTATTCTCTATAACAACCTGGCTGAGCAGACTTCAATGGGGTGAGAAAGACTTTCAGAAAACAGGACTGGAGTCACACAACAAGATAAATGGTCTGTACTAAGAGAAAGATGAGCTGTTACCCTGACCAGTTATTTGACTACAACCAAAACAATCTCTATTGCTTCCTTTCACAACCATATGAATGATCATATTTCATGCATAGCAGGAAATTGCAGAACGAGACAAATCGACCATAAAGTGTGAGTTGAGTTGCATGTGTGGTAAGAGTTTAGTGTGGGGTTATTGTGGCTTGCTGCTCTTAAATTCAGTCGATGAATAATGTAAGTTATTTAACAAGCAACACACACACACACACACACACTTAGTAGGCCAAAGGTAAAGATGATTTTATGCATCATAAATTGTCAATAGCTCAGGAGTTATGGTAGACTTCATCCTAATTTATTCAACTCATGTGCTGTATTGTTCACACAGAGATATTTTATCAAATGTATTCAGATTAAACTTTCATCAAATAGCCCATAGGCCTACAGTGCTATTCGGGGATGTAAATCTTGGAAACAGCTATATTTGTAGAATACAGTAGATGTACATGCATAAAGTTAGGGACAGGCTGTGTGTACATACATACAGTCAACAATGTACCTAATGGAGGGCTTTTCTCCAAGGTAAAGACAAAAAAAAAATACTTGCTTACATTGCAAGACAGAGCATTCAATATTATTACAGTATAATAAACATGCTATGTTACTACAGCTGAACCACCGTAGCCTAAACACAACACGGATCTGGAGAAACGATCAGGACCACAGTAACTACGCAGTAATTGATTGGTTTAAAACACTCAATGTGTCTGGTGCTGTAGCCTAGTGAACCGTGTTGATCTCATTCCCCGAACCATCACATCACTGCGGTTTACGACACCCAAATGCAACAACAGTCAGACACTGATAAGTCCATCTCTATAGGCCACCAACACAAACACAGCAGTCAGTCAGGACACTGATAAGTCCATCTCTATAGGCCACCAACACAAACACAGCAGTAAGTCAGGACACTGATAAGTCCATCTCTATAGGCCACCAACACAAACACAGCAGTAAGTCAGGACACTGATAAGTCCATCTCTATAGGCCACCAACACAAACACAGCAGTAAGTCAGGACACTGATAAGTCCATCTCTATAGGCCACCAACACAAACACAGCAGTCAGTCAGGACACTGATAAGTCCATCTCTATAGGCCACCAACACAAACACAGCAGCCAGTCAGGACACTGATAAGTCCATTTCTAAAGAGCAACACAAACACAGCAGCCAGTCAGGACACTGATAAGTCCATCTCTAAAGACCAACACAGCAGCCAGTCAGGACACTGATAAGTCCATCTCTAAAGAGCAACACAAACACAGCAGCCAGTCAGGACACTGATAAGTCCATCTCTATAGGCCACCAACACAAACACAGCAGCCAGTCAGGACACTGATAAGTCCATCTCTATAGGCCACCAACACAAACACAGCAGTCAGTCAGGACACTGATAAGTCCATCTCTATAGGCCACCAACACAAACACAGCAGCCAGTCAGGACACTGATAAGTCCATCTCTATAGGCCACCAACACAAACACAGCAGTAAGTCAGGACACTGATAAGTCCATCTCTAAGGACCAACACAAACACAGCAGCCAGTCAGGACACTGATAAGTCCATCTCTACAGCAGCCAGTCAACACAAACACTAAAGCAGCAGCCAGTCAGGACACTGATAAGTCCATCTCTATAGGCCACCAACACAAACACAGCAGTAAGTCAGGACACTGATAAGTCCATCTCTATAGCAGCCAGGACCAACACAAACACAGCAGTAAGTCAGGACACTGATAAGTCCATCTCTATAGGCCACCAACACAAACACAGCAGTAAGTCAGGACACTGATAAGTCCATCTCTATAGGCCACCAACACAAACACAGCAGTCAGTCAGGACACTGATAAGTCCATCTCTATAGGCCACCAACACAAACACAGCAGCCAGTCAGGACACTGATAAGTCCATTTCTAAAGAGCAACACAAACACAGCAGCCAGTCAGGACACTGATAAGTCCATCTCTAAAGACCAACACAGCAGCCAGTCAGGACACTGATAAGTCCATCTCTAAAGACCAACACAAACACAGCAGCCAGTCAGGACACTGATAAGTCCATCTCTAAAGACCAACACAGCAGCCAGTCAGGACACTGATAAGTCCATCTCTAAAGACCAACACAAACACAGCAGCCAGTCAGGACACTGATAAGTCCATCTCTAAAGACCAACACAGCAGCCAGTCAGGACACTGATAAGTCCATCTCTAAAGACCAACACAGCAGCCAGTCAGGACACTGATAAGTCCATCTCTAAAGACCAACACAAACACAGCAGCCAGTCAGGACACTGATAAGTCCATCTCTAAAGACCAACACAGCCCTCCTCTGGCAGCGCTCTAAACAAAAACTACTTGTGTTGATCCATATCTAAAAGGAAGGTGGGGGAGGCCTTGCCTTGGCTACACTGCCTGGTCAATGTTTTTGGCAGAGGAACACGCCGCATGTCAACCGAACCAGCCTCACTCTCTCTTGCATCTGATTAGCATCCATCATGAACTAATGTAAACTTGGCCCCGTGTGACATGCAGGCAAACGGTGGCAAACCGACCAACGAGGAGCAGACTGCTGGAGAACAAAGAGTCAGTGACTCCAGCCCGACAGCTTCAGTAAGGGACTGATATTAAATCAACAACGTCATACGTCTTTGTCTCCACCCGTAATGGCACTTGGTCGTCAACACCATACCTTCTAACTCACAACAAGTGGCATTCTCCCACCTCCCCTCGTCCCCCCATCCATCATTACCCTCCTCCTCCTCTCACAACAACAAGTGAACAATTACAATTCTCCCACCTCCCCTCCTCCCTCCATCCATCCCCTCCTCCCTTCATCCATCCCATCCCCATCCATCCCCTCCTCCTCCATCCTTCATCCATCCCCTCCTCCCTCCATCCATCCTCTCCTCCATCCAGCCACCCCCTCCTCCCAACAGTCTTCCCCTCCCTCCCCATCCCATCCTCCCTCCCATTCTCCTCCCTCCATCCAGCCATCCCCCTCCCTCCCAACAGTCTTCCCTCCCTCCCACCCACCCACCCATCCCCTCCTCCCTCCCACCCTCATCCATCCATCCCCTCCCTCCATCCCCTCCTACCTCCATCCATCCCCTCCTCCTTCTCTCACAACAACAAGTGAACAATTGGCATTCCCCCCTCCTCCATCCATCCCCTCCTCCCTCCATGCCCTCCTCCTTCCCTCACAACAAGTCAACAAGTGGCTATCCCCCCTCCTCCCTCCCACCCTCATCCATCCATCCCCTCCTCCCTCCATCCATCCCCTCCTCCTTCCCTCACAACAAGTCAACAAGTGGCTATCCCCCCCTCCTCCCTCCATGCCCTCCTCCTTCCCTCACACAAAAGTCAACAAGTGGCTATCAACCCCCCTCCTCCATCCATCCCCTCCTCCCTCCATGCCCTCCTCCTTCCCTCACAACAAGTCAACAAGTGGCTATCCCCCCTCCTCCATCCATCCTCCTTCCCTCACCTCCATGCCCTCCTCCTTCCCTCACAACAAGTCAACAAGTGGCTATCCCCCTCCTCCATCCATCCCCTCCTCCCTCCATGCCCTCCTCCTTCCCTCACAACAAGCCCTCCTCCTTCCCTCAACAAGTGGCTATCCCCCTCCTCCATCCATCCCCTCCTCCCTCCATGCCCTCCTCCTTCCCTCACAACAAGTCAACAAGTGCCTATCCCCCCCCCCTCCTCCATCCATCCCCTCCTCCCTCCATGCCCTCCTCCTTCCCTCACAACAAGTCAACAAGCTATCCCCCCCCTCCTCCATCCATCCCCTCCTCCCTCCATGCCCTCCTCCTTCCCTCACAACAATCAACCCCCCCTCCTCCATCCATCCCCTCCTCCCTCCATGCCCTCCTCCTTCCCTCACAACAAGTCAACAAGTGCCTATCCCCCCTCCTCCATCCATCCCCTCCTCCCTCCATGCCCTCCTCCTTCCCTCACAACAAGTCAACAAGTGGCTATCCCCCTCCTCCCTATCCCCCCTCCTCCATCCATCCCCTCCTCCCTCCATGCCCTCCTCCTTCCCCACAACAAGTCAACAAGTGGCTATATCCCCCATCCTCCCCTCCATGCCCTCCTCCTTCCCTCACAACAAGTCAACAAGTGGCTATCCCCCCCCTCCTCCCTCCATGCCCTCCTCCTTCCCTCACAACAAGTCAACAAGTGGCTATATCCCCTCCTCCCTCCATGCCCTCCTCCTTCCCTCACAACAAGTCAACAAGTGGCTATCCCCCCTCCCTCCTCACAACATGCCCTCCTCCTTCCCCTCACAACAAGTCAACAAGTGGCTATCCCCCCCCCCTCCTCCATCCATGCCCTCCTCCTCCCTCACAACAATCCTATCCCCCCTCCTCCATCCATCCCCCCTCCTCCTGCCCTCCTCCTTCCCTCACAACAAGTCAACAAGTGGCTATCCCCCCTCCTCCCTCCATCCCCTCCTCCCTCCATGCCCTCCTCCTTCCCTCACAACAAGTCAACAAGTGGCTATCCCCCCTCCTCCATCCATTCCCTCCTCCCTCCATGCCCTCCTCCTTCCCTCACAACAAGTCAACAAGTGGCTATCCCCCCCTCCTCCATCCATCCCCTCCTCCCTCCATGCCTTCCTCCTTCCCTCACAACAAGTCAACAAGTGGCTATCCCCTCCTCCATCCATCCCCTCCTCCCTCCATGCACTCCTCCTTCCCTCACAACAAGTCAACAAGTGGCTATCCCCCTCCTCCCTCCATCCCCTCCTCCCTCCATGCCCTCCTCCTTCCCTCACAACAAGTCAACAAGTGCCTATCCCCCCGTCCTCCATCCATCCCCTCCTCCCTCCATGCCCTCCTCCTTCCCTCACAACAAGTCAACAAGTGGCTATCCCCCTCCCTCCATCCCCCCCTCCTCCCCAAAAGCATGGTGATTATTTGACATTCTGGGCATCTAGCCAGAGTTCCAGATTCTTCTCTGAGCCACGCTCTGTTACTATGGCTGCTACAGCAGCTGCTTTCTGGGCGACGTGATCATCTTCAGTTACACATCTCTCACACCTCCTTCCGCCCTCCTCGCCTCTGCCCCATGATTCTGTCCACATCTTGTCTATCAACATTATGGAGACTGACAATGTTGTGTTCGAGACCAGACCAAGATCAGAGACCTGTTCGATTGAGTGTGTGGACAGGTGTCTTTTATAAAGGTAACGAGTTCAAACAGGTGCAGTTAATACAGGTAACGAGTGGAGAACAGCAGGGCTTCTTAAAGACAAACTAACAGGTCTGTGAGAGCCGGAATTCTTACTGGTTGGTAGGTGATCAAATACTTATGTCATGCAATAAAATGCTAATTAATTTCTTAATCATACAATGTGATTTTCTGGATTTTTGTTTTAGATTCCGTCTCTCACAGTTGAAGTGTACCAATGATACAAAATTACAGACCTCTACATGCTTTGTAAGTAGGAAAACCTGCAAAATCGGCAGTGTATCAAATATTTGTTCTCCCCACTGTGTATATATATATATCTATATTTAAATAAGTCGATTAATCGGTATCATCTTTTTTTGGTCCTCCAATAATCGGTATCAGCGTTGAAAAATCATAATCGTGGCCTCTAATATGAATCCAGGCACTACGACATCTTGCATTTCTGTCGTTCCATGATGAAGATCAAATACTTGCATTTGTTGGTATCCATATGCCTGTTTCGTTCACTGTTCATTCCAGTGACTGAACATGCTTGGATCAATCCCCAAATACGTATTTATAGGCTACATTCACAATAACACAAGATACATGATCTAATAATCCTGCTTGTTATCCTCTTAAATATATCACACCTCTTAAATATATCACACCTCTTAAATATATCACAATGCATCACAGTATATTATTTTAAAACGCAGTGTTATCCAACAGCCACATGAATCCCCCTCTCATAATCGGAGCTGTTTTCCTAGTAGTTGTTGGTCATAGGGAACCGCCAGGCAAGCAACCGCTTACCAGACCATCGTTGTTGTGAAGGCATTAAAACGTCAGGCTTGGAACTTTCAAATGCAGGCAATTAGGTTACTCTCATATCAAGAAAAAAACACATTGATATTTAGGAAGACAACGTCCAACCCAGCGTGGCATAAAATATGACATATGCTATTTTATTCTAAATTAGTTATCCTACAATTGAACAAAATTATTATTTCAATGCAATGACAGGTCAATGCTGATGAATTGCCATTGTGTACAATCTGGGACCGGTTAATTACATCAACGCTACGGAGCGTGTGTTGTTTGCCTCGGCTACCCACTGAGATAGGCCATGTAAACACTGCGCTGGCCCGAACATAATCATTCAACGGGAACCCCTTTGTCCTCCTGTGTGTGATGATAAATATGTTGACAGTCTAGTGTTAACATTCAATCAGCACCATAACAGAAAGAAAATCACCTGGGTTCTTCTGGTTGTGTTACTGTCTGCCCATCATTGAAATGGCTTGTTGCAGCGGCAGACAATGCGTGTAACACTTGTTTCACTGTAAAGTCTACACCTGTTGTAGTCCGCGCATGTGACCAATAAAATGGTATTTGATCAAATGTTCCCGTTCTAGCTGTGCACGAAGCGATTCAACGCTGCAAAACACCGCTGCACAACAATAACAGCCGGCTCCCCGGCCACACACACACACACACACACACACACACACACACACACACACACACACACACACACACACACACACACACACACACACACACACACACACACACACACACACACACACACACACACACACACACACACACACACACACACACACACACACACCTTCAAGCTCGATCTGAGCGGTCCTTTCGCCGTCGTTTGGTTGAAGCCCACCGATATCTCGTCCTCTGAGAATTCTTTCAGGCTTCCGTCTTGCATTAACACCATGTAGACATTACGCCGGGGTCCGGTTGAAACGTCTCTGTTTTCCTGCTGCTTGACAGCCTGTACAAGTCCTGTCAACGGAGCCCCGTCCCCTGTCGGACTCGGCGTAAACACCCGGCTCCCCAGGATCGATCGCTTTACCAAACGCCTCGTACTCATAGCGGTAAATGTTTAACACCGAATTTGAAGTGGTAAATATCTATCGATGGACGTCGAATTAGCTAAAATTGATACTGTAAACACGGACATTAAAACACAACACCGAAGCGGATAGACTATACTCTGCTGCTACCACGGTTCAAAACGAATGATATTCAAAAGTACGAATATGTGTAGGAAAAGCAACAAGCACCGATTAAGGAATGCATGAAAGCGAGTCATTCCCCGCCAAATAACCTCTTCAACCGACCGGGTTTCGATCTTTCTTCGTTCGATCTGTTTGTTTTCCTGACTGTCCCCGCTAAACTCACGAGAAAGCACAAAAAGACGGAACAGCCAAACATTCTCGACCCGACAATGACATTTGTACAGCAATCTTTAAACCCAACAAAATGGCTTTGCCAATATACAAACAAAGCGATAAATGTTGGTCTACCCGAAATATAATTCAAATTTCACACGTATTTTACACCGGTTTGCCGTCTGACAGGATGAAATTTGCTGAAATAGCCGCGTAAAGTGACTCCGGATCCAGATTTGAGAAAATCCAGTTCGTAGCCGAATGCCAGAAGCCAGCGTCTGTACCGGCGGAATGCTGCCTATAAACATGTGCGGTCCAGCCGCCGACTCCAGCTCCCATTGGTCCGCAGAGCACACGCCTCCACTGGCTACGCTCCCTTTTCTGTGTCAGTTTCGCTCCAACAGAAGGTAAATGAATCCGGAAAGGATGCTCCATTCAAAACAATGACGCAAGGATGGAGAGAAGCGGAGAAAAGGTGGAGGGAGGGGTTAGATGAGAGGAGAAAAAGAGGGAGAATCTAGCGAAAAGAAAAACTTAAACCAACCAGTCTCGGTATGGATTGTTGAGAAGCCAGTGTTACTATGTCTCTAAAAGCAAATCTAAGCCCTGTATTATTCTGTACACTTGGCTTAGCCTACATAAAGTGTTATTTTAGGAGCTATGAAAGCCATTATGTAAAAGCATTGCTCCTGGATCTATAAGGCATCAGGTAATCAATCAAATGTATTTCTGAAGCCCTTTTTTACATCAGATGATGTCACAAAGTGCTTCTTTTTCTCACCTTTATTTAACCAGGTAGACCAGTTGAGAACAAGTTCTCATTTACAACTGCGACCTGGCCAAGATAAAGCAAAGCAGTGTGACACAAACAACAACACAGAGTTACACATGCAATAAACAAACATACAGTCAATAACACAATAGAAAAGTCTGCATACAGTGGGTGCAAATTACATTTCTATACAGAAACCCAGCCTAAAACCCCAAACAGCAAGCAATGCAGATGTAGAGGCACATCTGTTGTTTTCAGTGCATGTTGTATTCGGTGCACGTGACAATTACACTTTGATTTGATTTGATTGTGGCTAGGGAAAACTCCCCTAGAGAGGAACCAGGCTATGAGGGGTGGCCGGTCCTCTTCTGGCTGTGCCTGGTGGAGATTATAACAGAACATGGCCAAGATGTTCAAATGTTCATAGATGACCAGCAGGGTCAAACAATAATAAAGTAATTCATTTGATGATGACTATCAGAGAAATGGGTCTCTCCATCGCCATAGTCACACAAAATCAAGCCTATCCAACTGAGCTACAACACTAACTGGTTGCACTTTATAAGGCACTGTTTCAACTGGGTAGGCTAAGAAGCCAATTAAACAGAATACCCGATATATGTGGACATCCCTTCAAATGAGTGGATTTGGCTATTTCAGCCATACCAGGTACTGACACAGCACACAGCCATGCAATCTCCTTAGTGAACATTGGCAGTAGAATGGCCTTACCGAAGAGATCAGTGACTTGCAATGTGGCACCATCATAGGATGCCACCGTTCCAACTATTTCTGCCCTGCTAGAGCAGGTCAACTGTAAGTGCTGTTATTGTGAAATGGAAACGTCTAGGAGCAACAACGGCTCAGGCGCAAAGTGGTAGGCCATACAGACTCACAGAACGGGACCGTAGAGTGCTGAAGCATGTAACGCGTAAAAATCACCTAACCTCGGTTGCAACACTCACTACCCAGTTCCAAACTAGGAGAAATATCAGCACAAGAACTGTTCGTCAGGAGCTTCATGAAATGGGTTTCCATTGCCAAGCAGCCGTACACAAGCCTAAGATCCCCATGCGCAATGCAAAGCGTGGTGTAAAGCTCGCCACCATTGGACTCTGGAGCAGTGGAAATGCCTTCTCTGGAGTGATGAATCACGGGTCGCCATCTGGCAGTCTAACGAACGAAACTGGGTTTGGCGGTTTCCAAGAGAACACTATCTGCCCGAATGCATAGTGCCAACTGTAAAGTTTGGTGGAGGAGGAATAATGGTCTGTTTTTTATGGTTCGGGCCCCTTAGTTTCAGTGACGATTCTGTGCTTCCATCTTTATGGCAACAGTTCGGGGAAGGCCCTTTCCTGTTTTAGCATGACAATGTCCCTGTGCACAAAGCGAGGTCCATACAGAAATGGTTTGTCAAGATCGGTGTGGAATGGAAGAACTTAACATCTTGACAGGCCTTCACAGAACCCTGACCTCAACCCTATCGAACACCTTTGGGATGAATTGGAATGCCGACTGCGAACCAGGCCTAGTCGCCCAACATCAGCGCACAACCTCACTAATGCTCTTGAGGCTGAATGGAAGCAAGTCCCTGCAGCAATGTTCCAACATCTAGTGGAAAGCCTTCCCAGAAGAGTGGAGGCTATCATAGCAGCAAAGGGGAGGGGCTGGGGGGGGGCAAGTCCATATTAATGCCCATGATTTTGGAATGAGATGTTCAGGTGTCCACATACTGTTGGTCATGTAGTGAAGTACAAGTGGGGTCTAGTGGTGCTTTGGATATTTCCCTCTCAATTCCTCAGAATGTGTAGGCCTGCTGTGAAACCACAGTGCTACCTAGTGTAATACTGCTCCCTCTTTTGGTCAGAGTAGGCCTAACACCCTTTCCACCCAGATAAAAACCCAGATAAAACTATTTTGCTTTGTAATAATGCTGCATCTGAGCCTGTTTTACAGCTAACATGACGAACCAGACTTACAAACAATAAATGCAATACTGTTGCAAATAGCCAGTCAATGTAGCAGCTTAAATGTGTAAAAACACCATTCTCTTCTGCAAGCTTTCTTCACAAATAAAAACAACAAAAACACGTACTTGTGAAATATCTTTTAATATTTTCCATTTATGGTCATAAAATATTTACATGCATACACAGGAAGCCAGACGGAATCTTATGACAGATGTGCTCATAACTGCCAAAGAAAGCATTGCTCTGGATGTATCCCAAATGACATCCGATTCCCTATGCCTGTATAGTGCACTATTTTTGACCAGAGCTCTAAGTAGCGCACCACATAGGCAATAGGGTGCCATTTGGGAGACAGTCACCACAATGAAAGATGATGGTAAGGAATTCTCTGCTGCTTGTTGAGAATGCATTGTTTCATTATTAGAGTGGGCTGAATGAGATGGTGCCATGCCTCATTATTACAGTGGGCTGAATGAGAGTGTTGCTATGCCTCATTATTACAGTGGGCTGAATGAGAGGTTGCTATGTCTCATTAGAGTGAGCTGAATGAGAGGGTGCTATCCCTCATTATTAGAGTGAGCTGAATGAGAGGTTGCTATGTCTCAGTGGGCTGAATAGAGTGAGTGGGCTGAATGAGAGGTTGCTATGTCTCATTAGAGTGAGCTGAATGAGAGGGTGCTATCCCTCATTATTAGAGTGGGCTGAATGAGAGGTTGCTATGCCTCATTAGAGTGGGCTGAATGAGAGGGTGCTATCCCTCATTATTAGAGTGGGCTGAATGAGAGGTTGCTATGCCTCATTAGAGTGAGCTGAATGAGAGGGTGCTATCCCTCATTATTAGAGTGGGCTGAATGTTGCTATGCCTCATTGAAGCTGAATGAGAGGGTGCTATCCCTCATTATTAGAGTGGGCTGAATGAGAGGTTGCTATGCCTCATTAGAGTGAGCTGAATGAGAGGGTGCTATCCCTCATTATTAGAGTGAGCTGAATGAGAGGTTGCTATGTCTCATTAGAGTGAGCTGAATGAGAGGTTGCTATGTCTCATTAGAGTGAGCTGAATGAGAGGTTGCTATGTCTCATTAGAGTGAGCTGAATGAGAGGTTGCTATGTCTCATTAGAGTGAGCTCCCTCTATGTCTCATTAGAGTGAGGTTGCTATGTCTCTGAATGAATGAGAGGGTGCTATCCCTCATTATTAGAGTGGGCTGAATGAGAGGTTGCTATGCCTCATTAGAGTGGGCTGAATGAGAGGTTGCTATGTCTCATTAGAGTGAGCTGAATGAGAGGTTGCTATGTCTCATTAGAGTGAGCTGAATGAGAGGGTGCTATGCATGTTCATTAGAGTGAGCTGAATGAGAGGTTCTATGCCTCATTAGAGTGAGCTGAATGAGAGGTTGCTATGCCTCATTATTAGAGTGGGCTGAATGAGAGGTTGCTATGCCTCATTAGAGTGAGCTGAATGAGAGGGTGCTATGCCTCATTATTAGAGTGGGCTGAATGAGAGGTTGCTATGTCTCATTAGAGTGAGCTGAATGAGAGGGTGCTATCCCTCATTATTAGAGTGGGCTGAATGAGAGGTTGCTATGCCTCATTAGAGTGGGCTGAATGAGAGGTTGCTATGTCTCATTAGAGTGAGCTGAATGAGAGGTTGCTATGTCTCATTAGAGTGGGCTGAATGAGAGGTGGCTATGTCTCATTAGAGTGAGCTGAATGAGAGGGTGCTATCCCTCATTATTAGAGTGGGCTGAATGAGAGGTTGCTATGCCTCATTAGAGTGAGCTGAATGAGAGGGTGCTATCCCTCATTATTAGAGTGAGCTGAATGAGAGGTTGCTATGTCTCATTAGAGTGAGCTGAATGAGAGGTTGCTATGTCTCATTAGAGTGAGCTGAATGCTATGCCTCATTAGAGTGAGCTGAATGAGAGGGTGCTATCCCTCATTATTAGAGTGAGCTGAATGAGAGGTTGCTATGTCTCATTAGAGTGAGCTGAATGAGAGGTTGCTATGCCTCATTAGAGTGAGCTGAATGAGAGGTTGCTATGCCTCATTAGAGTGAGCTGAATGAGAGGGTGCTATCCCTCATTATTAGAGTGAGCTGAATGAGAGGTTGCTATGTCTCATTAGAGTGGGCTGAATGTCTCATTAGAGTGAGCTGAATGCTAGGGTGCTATCCCTCATTAGAGTGAGCTGAATGAGAGGGTGCTATCCCTCATTATTAGAGTGGGCTGAATGAGAGGTTGCTATGCCTCATTAGAGTGGGCTGAATGAGAGGTTGCTATGTCTCATTAGAGTGCTGAATAGGGTGCTATCCCTCATTATTAGAGTGGGCTGAATGAGAGGTTGCTATGCCTCATTAGAGTGAGCTGAATGAGAGGTTGCTATGCCTCATTAGAGTGGGCTGAATGAGAGGTTGCTATGTCTCATTAGAGTGAGCTGAATGAGAGGGTGCTATCCCTCATTATTAGAGTGGGCTGAATGAGAGGTTGCTATGTCTCATTAGAGTGAGCTGAATGAGAGGTTGCTATGCCTCATTAGAGTGGGCTGAATGAGAGGTTGCTATGTCTCATTAGAGTGAGCTGAATGAGAGGGTGCTATCCCTCATTATTAGAGTGGGCTGAATGAGAGGTTGCTATGCCTCATTAGAGTGAGCTGAATGAGAGGTTGCTATGCCTCATTAGAGTGGGCTGAATGAGAGGTTGCTATGTCTCATTAGAGTGGGCTGAATGAGAGGGTGCTATCCCTCATTATTAGAGTGGGCTGAATGAGAGGTTGCTATGTCTCATTAGAGTGGGCTGAATGAGAGGGTGCTATCCCTCATTATTAGAGTGGGCTGAATGAGAGGTTGCTATGCCTCATTAGTGAGCTGAATGAGAGGGTGCTATCCCTCATTATTAGAGTGGGCTGAATGAGAGGGTGCTATGTCTCATTATTAGAGTGGGCTGAATGAGAGGGTGCTATGTCTCATTATTAGAGTGCGCTGAATGAGAGGGTGCTATCCCTCATTATTAGAGTGAGCTGAATGAGAGGTTGCTATGTCTCATTAGAGTGAGCTGAATGAGAGGGTGCTATCCCTCATTATTAGAGTGGGCTGAATGAGAGGTTGCTATGCCTCATTAGAGTGAGCTGAATGAGAGGTTGCTATGCCTCATTATTAGAGTGGGCTGAATGAGAGGTTGCTATGTCTCATTAGAGTGAGCTGAATGAGAGGGTGCTATCCCTCATTATTAGAGTGGGCTGAATGAGAGGTTGCTATGTCTCATTAGAGTGAGCTGAATGAGAGGGTGCTATGCCTCATTATTACAGTGGGCTGAATGAGAGGGTGCCATGCCTCATTATTAGAGTGGGCTGAATGAGAGGTTGCTATGTCTCATTAGAGTGAGCTGAATGAGAGGGTGCTATCCCTCATTATTAGAGTGGGCTGAATGAGAGGTTGCTATGTCTCATTAGAGTGAGCTGAATGAGAGGTTGCTATGTCTCATTAGAGTGGGCTGAATGAGAGGGTGCTATCCCTCATTATTAGAGTGGGCTGAATGAGAGGTTGCTATGCCTCATTAGAGTGGGCTGAATGAGAGGGTGCTATGTCTCATTAGAGTGGGCTGAATGAGAGGGTGCTATGTCTCATTAGAGTGGGCTGAATGAGAGGTTGCTATGCCTCATTAGAGTGGGCTGAATGAGAGGGTGCTATGTCTCATTAGAGTGGGCTGAATGAGAGGTTGCTATGCCTCATTAGAGTGGGCTGAATGAGAGGTTGCTATGCCTCATTAGAGTGGGCTGAATGAGAGGGTGCTATGTCTCATTAGAGTGGGCTGAATGAGAGGTTGCTATGCCTCATTAGAGTGGGCTGAATGAGAGGTTGCTATGCCTCATTAGAGTGAGCTGAATGAGAGGTTGCTATGCCTCATTATTAGAGTGGGCTGAATGAGAGGTTGCTATGCCTCATTAGAGTGAGCTGAATGAGAGGGTGCTATCCTCATTATTAGAGTGGGCTGAATGAGAGGTTGCTATGTCTCATTAGAGTGAGCTGAATGAGAGGGTGCTATCCCTCATTATTAGAGTGGGCTGAATGAGAGGTTGCTATGCCTCATTAGAGTGGGCTGAATGAGAGGTTGCTATGTCTCATTAGAGTGAGCTGAATGAGAGGTTGCTATGTCTCATTAGAGTGGGCTGAATGAGAGGTGGCTATGTCTCATTAGAGTGAGCTGAATGAGAGGGTGCTATCCCTCATTATTAGAGTGGGCTGAATGAGAGGTTGCTATGCCTCATTAGAGTGAGCTGAATGAGAGGGTGCTATCCCTCATTATTAGAGTGAGCTGAATGAGAGGTTGCTATGTCTCATTAGAGTGAGCTGAATGAGAGGTTGCTATGTCTCATTAGAGTGAGCTGAATGAGAGGTCGCTATGCCTCATTAGAGTGAGCTGAATGAGAGGGTGCTATCCCTCATTATTAGAGTGAGCTGAATGAGAGGTTGCTATGTCTCATTAGAGTGAGCTGAATGAGAGGTTGCTATGCCTCATTAGAGTGAGCTGAATGAGAGGTTGCTATGCCTCATTAGAGTGAGCTGAATGAGGGGTGCTATCCCTCATTATTAGAGTGAGCTGAATGAGAGGTTGCTATGTCTCATTAGAGTGGGCTGAATGAGAGGTTGCTATGTCTCATTGAGTGAGCTGAATGAGAGGGTGCTATCCCTCATTAGAGTGAGCTGAATGAGAGGGTGCTATCCCTCATTATTAGAGTGGGCTGAATGAGAGGTTGCTATGCCTCATTAGAGTGGGCTGAATGAGAGGTTGCTATGTCTCATTAGAGTGAGCTGAATGAGAGGGTGCTATCCCTCATTATTAGAGTGGGCTGAATGAGAGGTTGCTATGCCTCATTAGAGTGAGCTGAATGAGAGGTTGCTATGCCTCATTAGAGTGGGCTGAATGAGAGGTTGCTATGTCTCATTAGAGTGAGCTGAATGAGAGGGTGCTATCCCTCATTATTAGAGTGGGCTGAATGAGAGGTTGCTATGTCTCATTAGAGTGAGCTGAATGAGAGGTTGCTATGCCTCATTAGAGTGGGCTGAATGAGAGGTTGCTATGTCTCATTAGAGTGAGCTGAATGAGAGGGTGCTATCCCTCATTATTAGAGTGGGCTGAATGAGAGGTTGCTATGCCTCATTAGAGTGAGCTGAATGAGAGGTTGCTATGCCTCATTAGAGTGGGCTGAATGAGAGGTTGCTATGTCTCATTAGAGTGGGCTGAATGAGAGGGTGCTATCCCTCATTATTAGAGTGGGCTGAATGAGAGGTTGCTATGTCTCATTAGAGTGGGCTGAATGAGAGGGTGCTATCCTCATTATTAGAGTGGGCTGAATGAGAGGTTGCTATGCCTCATTAGTGAGCTGAATGAGAGGGTGCTATCCCTCATTATTAGAGTGGGCTGAATGAGAGGGTGCTATGTCTCATTATTAGAGTGGGCTGAATGAGAGGGTGCTATGTCTCATTATTAGAGTGCGCTGAATGAGAGGGTGCTATCCCTCATTATTAGAGTGAGCTGAATGAGAGGTTGCTATGTCTCATTAGAGTGAGCTGAATGAGAGGGTGCTATCCCTCATTATTAGAGTGGGCTGAATGAGAGGTTGCTATGCCTCATTAGAGTGAGCTGAATGAGAGGTTGCTATGCCTCATTATTAGAGTGGGCTGAATGAGAGGTTGCTATGTCTCATTAGAGTGAGCTGAATGAGAGGGTGCTATCCCTCATTATTAGAGTGGGCTGAATGAGAGGTTGCTATGTCTCATTAGAGTGAGCTGAATGAGAGGTTGCTATGCCTCATTATTAGAGTGGGCTGAATGAGAGGGTGCTATCCCTCATTATTAGAGTGGGCTGAATGAGAGGTTGCTATGTCTCATTAGAGTGAGCTGAATGAGAGGGTGCTATCCCTCATTATTAGAGTGGGCTGAATGAGAGGTTGCTATGTCTCATTAGAGTGAGCTGAATGAGAGGTTGCTATGTCTCATTAGAGTGGGCTGAATGAGAGGGTGCTATCCCTCATTATTAGAGTGGGCTGAATGAGAGGTTGCTATGCCTCATTAGAGTGGGCTGAATGAGAGGGTGCTATGTCTCATTAGAGTGGGCTGAATGAGAGGGTGCTATGTCTCATTAGATGAGAGGTTGCTATGCCTCATTAGAGTGGGCTGAATGAGAGGGTGCTATGTCTCATTAGAGTGGGCTGAATGAGAGGTTGCTATGCCTCATTAGAGTGGGCTGAATGAGATGCCTCATTAGGTGGGCTGAATGAGAGGGTGCTATGTCTCATTAGAGTGGGCTGAATGAGAGGTTGCTATGCCTCATTAGAGTGGGCTGAATGAGAGAGGTTGCTATGCCTCATTAGAGTGGGCTGAATGAGAGGGTGCTATGTCTCATTAGAGTGGGCTGAATGAGAGGTTGCTATGCCTCATTAGATGAATAGGGTGCTAGTGGGCTGAATGAATGAGAGTGGGCTGAATGAGAGGGTGCTATGTCTCATTAGAGTGGGCTGAATGAGAGGTTGCTATGCCTCATTAGAGTGGGCTGAATGAGAGGGTGCTATGTCTCATTAAGTGGGCTGAATGAGAGGGTGCTATGCCTCATGAATATTATGTCTCATTAGAGTGGGCTGAATGAGATTATGCCTCATTAGAGTGGGCTGAATGAGAGGGTGCTATGTCTCATTATTACAGTGGGCTGAATGAGAGGGTGCTATTGAGAGGGTGCTTGTCTCATTATTAGAGTGGGCTGAATGAGAGGCTGAATGCTATGTCTCATTATTAGAGTGGGCTGAATGAGAAGGTGCTATGTCTCATTATTAGAGTGGGCTGAATGAGAGGGTGCTATGTCTCATAATTAGAGTGGGCTGAATGAGAGGGTGCTATGTCTCATTATTAGAGTGGGCTGAATGAGAGGTTACTATGTCTCATTAGAGTGGGCTGAATGAGAGGGTGCTATGTCTCATTATTAGAGTGGGCTGAATGAGAGGTTACTATGTCTCATTAGAGTGGGCTGAATGTGAGGGTATTATGTCTCATTATTAGAGTGGGCTGAATGAGAGGTTGCTATGTCTCATTATTAGAGTGGGCTGAATGAGAGGTTGCTATGTCTCATTATTAGAGTGGGCTGAATGAGAGGTTGCTATGTCTCATTAGAGTGGGCTGAATGTGAGGGTATTATGTCTCATTATTAGAGTGGGCTGAATGAGAGGGTATTATGTCTCATTATTAGAGTGGGCTGAATGAGAGGGTATTATGTCTCATTATTAGAGTGGGCTGAATGAGAGGTTGCTATGTCTCATTAGAGTGGGCTGAATGTGAGGGTATTATGTCTCATTATTAGAGTGGGCTGAATGAGAGGGTATTATGTCTCATTATTAGAGTGGGCTGAATGAGAGGGTGCTATGTCTCATTATTAGAGTGAGCTGAATGAGAGGGTGCTATGTCTCATTATTAGAGTGGGCTGAATGAGAGGTTGCTATGTCTCATTAGAGTGAGCTGAATGAGAGGTTGCTATGTCTCATTAGAGTGGGCTGAATGAGAGGGTGCTATCCCTCATTATTAGAGTGGGCTGAATGAGAGGTTGCTATGCCTCATTAGAGTGGGCTGAATGAGAGGGTGCTATGTCTCATTAGAGTGAGCTGAATGAGAGGGTGCTATGTCTCATTAGAGTGGGCTGAATGAGAGGTTGCTATGCCTCATTAGAGTGGGCTGAATGAGAGGGTGCTATGTCTCATTAGAGTGGGCTGAATGAGAGGTTGCTATGCCTCATTAGAGTGGGCTGAATGAGAGGTTGCTATGCCTCATTAGAGTGGGCTGAATGAGAGGGTGCTATGTCTCATTAGAGTGGGCTGAATGAGAGGTTGCTATGCCTCATTAGAGTGGGCTGAATGAGAGGGTGCTATGTCTCATTAGAGTGGGCTGAATGAGAGGTTGCTATGCCTCATTAGAGTGGGCTGAATGAGAGGGTGCTATGTCTCATTAGAGTGGGCTGAATGAGAGGTTGCTATGCCTCATTAGAGTGGGCTGAATGAGAGGGTGCTATGTCTCATTAGAGTGGGCTGAATGAGAGGTTGCTATGCCTCATTAGAGTGGGCTGAATGAGAGGGTGCTATGTCTCATTAGAGTGGGCTGAATGAGAGGTTGCTATGCCTCATTAGAGTGGGCTGAATGAGAGGGTGCTATGTCTCATTAGAGTGGGCTGAATGAGAGGGTGCTATCCCTCATTATTACAGTGGGCTGAATGAGAGGGTGCTATGTCTCATTATTACAGTGGGCTGAATGAGAAGGTGCTATGTCTCATTAGAGTGGGCTGAATGAGAGGTTGCTATGTCTCATTATTAGAGTGGGCTGAATGAGAAGGTGCTATGTCTCATTATTAGAGTGGGCTGAATGAGAGGTTCTATGTTATTAGAGTGGGCTGAATGTGAGGGTATTATGTCTCATTATTAGAGTGGGCTGAATGAGAGGGTATTATGTCTCATTATTAGAGTGGGCTGAATGAGAGGGTATTATGTCTCATTATTAGAGTGGGCTGAATGAGGTTGCTAAGGTGCTGAATGTGAGGGTATTATGTCTCATTATTAGAGTGGGCTGAATGAGAGGTTGCTATGTCTCATTATTAGAGTGGGCTGAATGGTGCTATGTCTCATTATTAGAGTGGGCTGAATGAGAGGGTGCTATGTCTCATTATTAGAGTGGGCTGAATGAGAGGGTGCTATGTCTCATTATTAGAGTGGGCTGAATGAGAGGTGCTATGTCTCATTATTAGAGTGGGCTGAATGAGAGGGTGCTATGTCTCATTATTAGAGTGGGCTGAATGAGAGGGTGCTATGTCTCATTATTAGAGTGGGCTGAATGAGAGGGTGCTATGTCTCATTATTAGAGTGGGCTGAATGAGAGGGTGCTATGTCTCATTATTAGAGTGGGCTGAATGAGAGGGTGCTATGTCTATGTCTCATTAGAGTGGGCTGAATGAGAAGGTGCTATGCCTCATTATTACAGTGGGCTGAATGAGAGGTTGCTATGTCTCATTATTAGAGTGGGCTGAATGAGAGGTTGCTATGTCTCATTATTAGAGTGGGCTGAATGAGAGGTTGCTATGTCTCATTAGAGTGGGCTGAATGAGAAGGTGCTATGCCTCATTATTAGAGTGGGCTGAATGAGAGGTTGCTATGCCTCATTATTAGAGTGGGCTGAATGAGAAGGTGCTATGCCTCATTATTACAGTGGGCTGAATGAGAAGGTGCTATGCCTCATTATTAGAGTGGGCTGAATGAGAAGGTGCTATGCCTCATTATTAGAGTGGGCTGAATGAGAAGGTGCTATGCCTCATTATTACAGTGGGCTGAATGAGAGGTTGCTATGTCTCATTATTAGAGTGGGCTGAATGAGAAGGTGCTATGCCTCATTATTAGAGTGGGCTGAATGAGAAGGTGCTATGCCTCATTATTAGAGTGGGCTGAATGAGAAGGTGCTATGCCTCATTATTACAGTGGGCTGAATGAGAGGTGCTATGTCTCATTATTAGAGTGGGCTGAATGAGAAGGTGCTATGCCTCATTATTAGAGTGGGCTGAATGAGAAGGTGCTATGCCTCATTATTAGAGTGGGCTGAATGAGAGGTTGCTATGTCTCATTATTAGAGTGGGCTGAATGAGAGGTTGCTATGTCTCATTATTAGAGTGGGCTGAATGAGAGGGTGCTATGTCTCATTATTAGAGTGGGCTGAATGAGAGGTTGCTATGTCTCATTATTAGAGTGGGCTGAATGAGAGGGTGCTATGTCTCATTATTAGAGTGGGCTGAATGAGAGGGTGCTATGCCTCATTAGAGTGAGCTGAATGTGAGGGTATTATGTCTCATTATTAGAGTGGGCTGAATGAGAGGTTGCTATGTCTCATTATTAGAGTGGGCTGAATGAGAGGGTGCTATGTCTCATTATTAGAGTGGGCTGAATGAGAGGGTATTATGTCTCATTATTAGAGTGGGCTGAATGAGAGGTTGCTATGTCTCATTATTAGAGTGGGCTGAATGAGAGGGTGCTATGTCTCATTATTAGAGTGGGCTGAATGAGAGGGTGCTATGTCTCATTATTAGAGTGGGCTGAATGAGAGGGTGCTATGTCTCATTATTAGAGTGGGCTGAATGAGAGGGTATTATGTCTCATTATTAGAGTGGGCTGAATGAGAGGGTGCTATGTCTCATTATTAGAGTGGGCTGAATGAGAGGTTGCTATGTCTCATTAGAGTGGGCTGAATGAGAAGGTGCTATGCCTCATTATTACAGTGGGCTGAATGAGAGGTTGCTATGTCTCATTATTAGAGTGGGCTGAATGAGAGGTTGCTATGTCTCATTATTAGAGTGGGCTGAATGAGAGGTTGCTATGTCTCATTATTAGAGTGGGCTGAATGAGAAGGTGCTATGCCTCATTATTAGAGTGGGCTGAATGAGAGGTTGCTATGCCTCATTATTAGAGTGGGCTGAATGAGAAGGTGCTATGCCTCATTATTACAGTGGGCTGAATGAGAAGGTGCTATGCCTCATTATTAGAGTGGGCTGAATGAGAAGGTGCTATGCCTCATTATTAGAGTGGGCTGAATGAGAAGGTGCTATGCCTCATTATTACAGTGGGCTGAATGAGAGGTTGCTATGTCTCATTATTAGAGTGGGCTGAATGAGAAGGTGCTATGCCTCATTATTAGAGTGGGCTGAATGAGAAGGTGCTATGCCTCATTATTAGAGTGGGCTGAATGAGAAGGTGCTATGTCTCATTATTACAGTGGGCTGAATGAGAGGTTGCTATGTCTCATTATTAGAGTGGGCTGAATGAGAAGGTGCTATGCCTCATTATTAGAGTGGGCTGAATGAGAAGGTGCTATGCCTCATTATTACAGTGGGCTGAATGAGAGGTTGCTATGTCTCATTATTAGAGTGGGCTGAATGAGAGGTTGCTATGTCTCATTATTAGAGTGGGCTGAATGAGAGGGTGCTATGTCTCATTATTAGAGTGGGCTGAATGAGAGGTTGCTATGTCTCATTATTAGAGTGGGCTGAATGAGAGGGTGCTATGTCTCATTATTAGAGTGGGCTGAATGAGAGGGTGCTATGTCTCATTATTAGAGTGGGCTGAATGAGAGGGTGCTATGTCTCATTAGAGTGGGCTGAATGTGAGGGTGCTATGTCTCATTATTAGAGTGGGCTGAATGAGAGGGTGCTATGTCTCATTATTAGAGTGGGCTGAATGAGAGGGTGCTATGTCTCATTATTAGAGTGGGCTGAATGAGAGGGTGCTATGTCTCATTATTAGAGTGGGCTGAATGAGAGGGTGCTATGCCTCATTATTAGAGTGGGCTGAATGAGAGGGTGCTATGTCTCATTATTACAGTGGGCTGAATGAGAGGTTGCTATGTCTCATTATTAGAGTGGGCTGAATGAGAGGGTATTATGTCTCATTATTAGAGTGGGCTGAATGAGAGGGTGCTATGTCTCATTAGAGTGGGCTGAATGAGAGGTTGCTATGTCTCATTAGAGTGGGCTGAATGAGAAGGTGCTATGCCTCATTATTAGAGTGGGCTGAATGAGAGGGTATTATGTCTCATTATTAGAGTGGGCTGAATGAGAAGGTGCTATGTCTCATTATTACAGTGGGCTGAATGAGAGGTTGCTATGTCTCATTATTAGAGTGGGCTGAATGAGAGGGTGCTATGTCTCATTATTAGAGTGGGCTGAATGAGAGGTTGCTATGTCTCTCATTATTAGAGTGGGCTGAATGAGAAGGTGCTATCCCTCATTATTAGAGTGGGCTGAATGAGAGGTTGCTATGTCTCATTATTACAGTGGGCTGAATGAGAGGTTGCTATGTCTCATTAGAGTGAGCTGAATGAGAAGGTGCTATGTCTCATTATTAGAGTGGGCTGAATGAGAGGTTGCTATGTCTCATTATTACAGTGGGCTGAATGAGAGGTTGCTATGTCTCATTATTAGAGTGGGCTGAATGAGAGGGTGCTATGTCTCATTATTAGAGTGGGCTGAATGAGAGGTTGCTATGTCTCATTATTAGAGTGGGCTGAATGAGAGGTTGCTATGTCTCATTATTAGAGTGGGCTGAATGAGAGGTTGCTATGTCTCATTATTAGAGTGGGCTGAATGAGAGGGTATTATGTCTCATTATTAGAGTGGGCTGAATGAGAGGGTGCTATGTCTCATTATTAGAGTGGGCTGAATGAGAGGGTGCTATGTCTCATTATTAGAGTGGGCTGAATGAGAGGTTGCTATGTCTCATTATTAGAGTGGGCTGAATGAGAGGGTGCTATGTCTCATTATTAGAGTGGGCTGAATGAGAGGGTGCTATGTCTCATTATTAGAGTGGGCTGAATGAGAGGGTGCTATGTCTCATTAGAGTGGGCTGAATGTGAGGGTGCTATGTCTCATTATTAGAGTGGGCTGAATGAGAGGGTGCTATGTCTCATTATTAGAGTGGGCTGAATGAGAGGGTGCTATGTCTCATTATTAGAGTGGGCTGAATGAGAGGGTGCTATGTCTCATTATTAGAGTGGGCTGAATGAGAGGGTGCTATGCCTCATTATTAGAGTGGGCTGAATGAGAGGGTGCTATGTCTCATTATTACAGTGGGCTGAATGAGAGGTTGCTATGTCTCATTATTAGAGTGGGCTGAATGAGAGGGTATTATGTCTCATTATTAGAGTGGGCTGAATGAGAGGGTGCTATGTCTCATTAGAGTGGGCTGAATGAGAGGTTGCTATGTCTCATTAGAGTGGGCTGAATGAGAAGGTGCTATGCCTCATTATTAGAGTGGGCTGAATGAGAGGGTATTATGTCTCATTATTAGAGTGGGCTGAATGAGAAGGTGCTATGTCTCATTATTACAGTGGGCTGAATGAGAGGTTGCTATGTCTCATTATTAGAGTGGGCTGAATGAGAGGGTGCTATGTCTCATTATTAGAGTGGGCTGAATGAGAGGTTGCTATGTCTCATTATTAGAGTGGGCTGAATGAGAGGGTGCTATGTCTCATTATTAGAGTGGGCTGAATGAGAGGGTGCTATCCCTCATTATTAGAGTGGGCTGAATGAGAGGTTGCTATGTCTCATTATTACAGTGGGCTGAATGAGAGGTTGCTATGTCTCATTAGAGTGAGCTGAATGAGAAGGTGCTATGTCTCATTATTAGAGTGGGCTGAATGAGAGGTTGCTATGTCTCATTATTACAGTGGGCTGAATGAGAGGTTGCTATGTCTCATTATTAGAGTGGGCTGAATGAGAGGGTGCTATGTCTCATTATTAGAGTGGGCTGAATGAGAGGTTGCTATGTCTCATTATTAGAGTGGGCTGAATGAGAGGTTGCTATGTCTCATTATTAGAGTGGGCTGAATGAGAGGTTGCTATGTCTCATTATTAGAGTGGGCTGAATGAGAGGGTATTATGTCTCATTATTAGAGTGGGCTGAATGAGAGGGTGCTATGTCTCATTAGAGTGGGCTGAATGAGAGGTTGCTATGTCTCATTAGAGTGGGCTGAATGAGAAGGTGCTATGCCTCATTATTACAGTGGGCTGAATGAGAGGTTGCTATGTCTCATTATTAGAGTGGGCTGAATGAGAGGGTGCTATGTCTCATTATTAGAGTGGGCTGAATGAGAGGGTATTATGTCTCATTATTAGAGTGGGCTGAATGAGAGGGTATTATGTCTCATTATTAGAGTGGGCTGAATGAGAGGTTGCTATGTCTCATTATTAGAGTGGGCTGAATGAGAGGTTGCTATGTCTCATTATTAGAGTGGGCTGAATGAGAGGGTATTATGTCTCATTATTAGAGTGGGCTGAATGAGAGGATATTATGTCTCATTATTAGAGTGGGCTGAATGAGAGGTTGCTATGTCTCATTATTAGAGTGGGCTGAATGAGAGGTTGCTATGTCTCATTATTAGAGTGGGCTGAATGAGAGGGTATTATGTCTCATTATTAGAGTGGGCTGAATGAGAGGGTATTATGTCTCATTATTAGAGTGGGCTGAATGAGAGGGTGCTATGTCTCATTAGAGTGGGCTGAATGAGAGGTTGCTATGTCTCATTAGAGTGGGCTGAATGAGAAGGTGCTATGCCTCATTATTACAGTGGGCTGAATGAGAGGTTGCTATGTCTCATTATTAGAGTGGGCTGAATGAGAGGTTGCTATGTCTCATTATTAGAGTGGGCTGAATGAGAGGGTATTATGTCTCATTATTAGAGTGGGCTGAATGAGAGGGTGCTATGTCTCATTAGAGTGGGCTGAATGAGAGGTTGCTATGTCTCATTAGAGTGGGCTGAATGAGAAGGTGCTATGCCTCATTATTACAGTGGGCTGAATGAGAGGTTGCTATGTCTCATTATTAGAGTGGGCTGAATGAGAGGGTATTATGTCTCATTATTAGAGTGGGCTGAATGAGAGGTTGCTATGTCTCATTATTAGAGTGGGCTGAATGAGAGGGTGCTATGTCTCATTATTAGAGTGGGCTGAATGAGAAGGTGCTATGTCTCATTATTAGAGTGGGCTGAATGAGAGGTTGCTATGTCTCATTATTAGAGTGGGCTGAATGAGAGGGTGCTATGTCTCATTATTAGAGTGGGCTGAATGAGAAGGTGCTATGCCTCATTATTAGAGTGGGCTGAATGAGAAGGTGCTATGTCTCATTAGAGTGGGCTGAATGAGAAGGTGCTATGTCTCATTAGAGTGGGCTGAATGAGAGGTTGCTATGTCTCATTATTAGAGTGGGCTGAATGAGAGGGTGCTATGTCTCATTATTAGAGTGGGCTGAATGAGAGGGTGCTATGTCTCATTATTAGAGTGGGCTGAATGAGAGGTTGCTATGTCTCATTATTAGAGTGGGCTGAATGTGAGGGTATTATGTCTCATAATTAGAGTGGGCTGAATGAGAGGGTGCTATCCCTCATTATTAGAGTGGGCTGAATGAGAAGGTGCTATGTCTCATTATTAGAGTGGGCTGAATGAGAGGTTGCTATGTCTCATTATTAGAGTGGGCTGAATGAGAAGGTGCTATGTCTCATTATTAGAGTGGGCTGAATGAGAAGGTGCTATGTCATTATTAGAGTGGGCTGAATGAGAGGTTGCTATGTCTCATTATTAGAGTGGGCTGAATGAGAGGTTGCTATGTCTCATTATTAGAGTGGGCTGAATGAGAGGGTATTATGTCTCATAATTAGAGTGGGCTGAATGAGAGGGTGCTATCCCTCATTATTAGAGTGGGCTGAATGAGAAGGTGCTATGTCTCATTATTAGAGTGGGCTGAATGAGAAGGTGCTATGTCTCATTATTAGAGTGGGCTGAATGAGAGGTTGCTATGTCTCATTATTAGAGTGGGCTGAATGAGAAGGTGCTATGTCTCATTATTAGAGTGGGCTGAATGAGAAGGTGCTATGTCTCATTATTAGAGTGGGCTGAATGAGAAGGTGCTATGTCTCATTATTAGAGTGGGCTGAATGAGAGGGTGCTATGTCTCATTATTAGAGTGAGCTGAATGAGAAGGTGCTATGTCTCATTATTAGAGTGGGCTGAATGAGAAGGTGCTATGTCTCATTATTAGAGTGGGCTGAATGAGAGGGTGCTATGTCTCATTATTAGAGTGAGCTGAATGAGAGGTTGCTATGTCTCATTATTAGAGTGGGCTGAATGAGAGGGTGCTATGTCTCATTATTAGAGTGGGCTGAATGAGAGGGTGCTATGTCTCATTATTAGAGTGGGCTGAATGAGAAGGTGCTATGTCTCATTATTAGAGTGGGCTGAATGAGAAGGTGCTATGCCTCATTATTACAGTGGGCTGAATGAGAGGTTGCTATGTCTCATTATTAGAGTGGGCTGAATGAGAAGGTGCTATGTCTCATTATTAGAGTGGGCTGAATGAGAAGGTGCTATGTCTCATTATTAGAGTGGGCTGAATGAGAAGGTGCTATGTCTCATTATTAGAGTGGGCTGAATGAGAAGGTGCTATGTCTCATTATTAGAGTGGGCTGAATGAGAAGGTGTTATGCCTCATTATTAGAGTGGGCTCGATACTACCCCCACCTCCCCCTAACCCACTCACCCATCAGAGCGTGTGTGTGTGTGTGTTTGGTACCGCTGATTTTGAGATGCTGCACTAACGCTCCTCTCTGACAGACCTTTTGTTGTGGCATTTCTAGCGACACTATTATGTTTTAATGCTGGCATTCCCCTGCTACATGACTTAATCTGGAATCTGGACGGAAGACCCTGTATCATGTTATTTCATTCAAGTTAATCACAAAGACAATTACTCTATAAAATGTATGTAAATGTAGTGTGTTGGAAAGGCACCTGCTTTTCTCTCTTACTGAAATGTATATCATCTTTAATGCACATTTATCAATTGTGGTTAATTTAAAGGGGTCAGTCCTTTCTCTTCTTATTGAATATAATTCATGAATCTAATATCAGTCAACCTGGGTGCTGGATTTGTCGTCAACAAGCTTATACAAACTCAAACATGTTTAATGAAATACGCACTCACTCACTCTGCGTACAACAATAATGTCCAATATTGAGATAACAAAGAAATGGGATGGAAAATAGGCTAATATCAGTGATTTCCTGTCGAACGTAGATATCATCAATGCAATAGCTAGTTATTCACAGTCAGAATTTACTCGCTTAGTCTGAAAATAAACACCACACAACAATATTCAGTCAGACATTAATTCATTTTCTGTTCTTAAAAAAAAAAAAAAGTAGCAGCTTCAACCTTCATGTTTTAAAAGCTTTAAAACACCACAATGTACCATATTAATAAGATGAAAGTACAAAATAACCAATGCGTCGGTGTCCTGGTTAATTAAACAGAACACAGAACCCAAAACATGTGTGAGCCACCATTCAATCACAAACCGTATCTTATCAACAATAGTTGGGTCACAGTCCGAGTGAGGGGCACACTTGTCCTATTGAATACCCTTCAAATGACACCGTGGACTTACTGCACTGTCGGTGGTTTCATAGCCACTATAAACCAGTCCACATCACAGTCATACATACCACAAAATATACTTTACCATTCGCAAATTCATACAATAACTGTGTAATAAATGGATAAAATAGTTCTCTAACTATATACAGGCCTCGGTTGGCATGTCGTCACATGATGCTGTAATAGTGCTAGTTAAAATATTCAAATTGTGCCCATGAAGGGGTAAATATACTGAGTGAACAAAACATTAGGAACACCTGCTCTTTCCATGACAGACTGACCAGATAGATGAAAGCTATGATCCCTTATTGTATCCACTTCAATCAGTGTAGATGAAGGGGAGGAGACAGGTTAAAGAAGGATTTTTAAGGCTTGAGGCAATTGAGACATGGATTGTGTACAGAATGTGTGCTATTATGAGAGCGAAATGGGCAAGACACAAGATGTAGGTGCCTTTGAACAGGATATGGTAGTAGGTGTCTGTGTCTTTGAACAGGATATGGAAGTAGGTGTCTTTGAACAGGATATGGTAGTAGGTATCTTTGAACAGGATATGGTAGTAGGTGTCTTTGAACAGGATATGGTAGTAGGTGTCTTTGTCTTTGAACAGGATATGGTAGTAGGTGTCTTTGAACAGGATATGGTAGTAGGTGCCTTTGAACAGGATATGGTAGTAGGTGTCTTTGAACAGGATATGGTAGTAGGTGTCTTTGAACAGGATATGGTAGTAGGTGTCTTTGAACAGGATATGGTAGTAGGTGCCTTTGAACGGGGTATGGTAGTAGGTGCCAGACACACCTGTTTGTGTCAAGAACTGCAACGCTGCTGGGTTTTTCATGCTCAACAGTTTCCTGTGTATATCAAGAATGGTCCACCACCCACCTTGTAGAGTCCATGTCCCGACAAATTGAGGCTGTTCTGAGGGCAAAAAGGGGTTTAACTCAATATTAGGAAGGTGTTCCTAATGTTTTGTCCACTCAGTGTATTTAGGATGAAGCTGCTATAAGCTCTGTACACAAGCTGTACCATAACGTTTTTGACACTTTGTGCTTTAGAATAATTCTCTAACATATTAATACAGACCGTACATTAGGGTAAGCAGAAACATAAACACTCCATTCAAACACATAATATACACCTTCATCAAATCAGATGCATTAACACACACAGTTTTGCTGTTGCATATTGTCACATTGAGAGAATACAAGTATTTTAAATACATTTTGAATCCTGTGAAGAAATATAAAAAAGAAAAACAACTGAGTTGAACAATTCTCACAAGATTTTAAGAAGAAATCACAACATTGATAGATATGGTCTCACCATTGTTTGTCTTGTTTTTGAACAAATAAGTCCTTTTTTAAAAGTCACAATCATTTATGAGTACCTTGACTACTACTTTATTACCACGGCAACCTACTTCTTCTTCTCCTCATTATCCCATGTACAGAACAAAAGCTCTTAAAGTTTCCCTCATAAACAAACACCCTTCCTGATATCCTTCAAATCACACAATGATCCATCATCTTGAAATAAATAGGAATTTGATCAAACGGTTGCCATGTGAAATGTTTTTAAAATGCTTTAGAAACTAAAACAAACCATTCTATTTTGAGTTTAGATGTCGAAACTTGCTGCTACTTATTGTTTCAATAGTATGTAAGCACACATATCTCACATTTCTCACATATCTCTCATATCTACTATATCTCTCAGATCTCTCATATCTCTCATATCTCTCAGATCTGTCATATCTACCATATCTCTCATATCTATAATATCTCTCATATCTCTCATATCTACCATATCTGTCATATCTGTCATATCTGTCATATCTCTCATATCTATCAGATCTCTCATATCTGTCATATCTATCATATCTATCATATCTCTCAGATCTCTCATATCTATCATATCTCTCATATCTCTCATATCTCACATATATATATATCTCTCAGATCTCTCATATCTCTCATATCTCTCATATTTCTCATATCTCTCATATCTATCATATCTCTCATATCTCTCATATCTCTCATATCTCTCATATATCTCATATATATCATATCTCTCATATCTCTCATATATATCATATCTCTCATATATATCATATCTCTCATATCTCTCATATCTCTCATATCTCTCACGAAGTTCTGAATGAAACGGGGCACATAGGAAGGAAGAACGGATGATGTAAAAAGTGCCACTACATTGTGGGAAAACCTTTAAACTCATACCTTTATAGAACGACATTATGGCACAAAGACTAAGTGGTTTTCAATCAAAAGGCACTGACAAATGGAACTGGCCAGTCAGCTTGTCACCAGCCTCATAACATTGACTCAATTAGTAATGACTGGTTATAAATGTCTAGGAATGGATCACTCTGTAGTCTGATAAAGGGTTTATGATGGTGATGGATAATCACATTGACAGCAGTTGATGATAACAAAGTGGGCGGAGACCAACAACTTGACAATGGACGGTGATTTCATAGTTCAGTCATTTAAGGGCACCATGAATGGACGATGGCTAGTTAAGATTATAGTTCAATCAGATAACCTCGGGCGGGGGGCGCACCCAAACTGCACAGAGGGGGCAGTGAGTGGAAACCCTGAATTGGTGATAGATGGTAGGGTTGAAGGTTGTAGTTCAGAACCATGTGGTGGTGTCCCTCACATCAGGGCTGCTGGTTGTGGGTGAGGCTAGGAGTTAGGCTAATGGCTGGGGTTGAGATTGAGACTAGGAGTTAGGCTAATGGCTGGGATTGAGATTGAGCCTAGGAGTTAGGCTAATGGCTGGGATTGAGATTGAGCCTAGGAGTTAGGCTAATGGCTGGGATTGAGATTGAGCCTAGGAGTTAGGCTAATGGCTGGGGTTGAGATTGAGACTAGGAGTTAGGCTAATGGCTGGGGTTGAGATTGAGACTAGGAGTTAGGCTAATGGCTGGGATTGAGATTGAGCCTAGGAGTTAGGCTAATGGCTGGGATTGAGATTGAGCCTAGGAGTTAGGCTAATGGCTGGGGTTGAGATTGAGCCTAGGAGTTAGGCTAATGGCTGGGGTTGAGATTGAGCCTAGGAGTTAGGCTAATGGCTGGGATTGAGATTGAGACTAGGAGTTAGGCTAATGGCTGGGGTTGAGAGTTAGGTAAGGCTATTGGATTGAGACTAGGAGTTAATGGCTGGGATTTAGGTTGAGGGTGAGGGTGAGGTTAGGAGTTAGGCTAATGGCTGGGATTGAGATTGAGCCTAGGAGTTAGGCTAATGGCTGGGGTTGAGGGTAAGGCTAGGAGTGAGGTTAATCGTTTAGGTTGAGGGTGAGGGTGAGGTTAGGAGTTAGGCTAATGGCTGGGGTTGAGATTGAGCCTAGGAGTTGAGGTTAATGGCTGGGGTTGAGATTGAGACTAGGAGTTAGGCTAATGGCTGGAGTTGAGGGTGAGACTAGGAGTGAGGCTAATGGCTGAGGTTGAGGGTAAGGTTAGGAGTGAGGTTAATCGTTTAGGTTGAGGGTGAGGGTGAGGTTAGGAGTTAGGCTAATGGCTGGGGTTGAGGGTGAGGCTAGGAGTGAGGTTAATGGCTGGGATTGAGATTGAGGCTAGGAGTTAGGTAATGGCTGTGGTTGAGGGTGAGACTAGGAGTGAGGCTAATGGCTGGGGTTGAGGGCGAGTCTAGGAGTTAGGCTAATGGCTGGGGTTGAGGGTGAGACTAGGAGTTAGGCTAATGGCTGTGGTTGAGGGTGAGGCTAGGAGTGAGGTTAATGGCTGGGGATGGGGTTGAGGCTAGGAGTGAGATTAATGGCTGGGGTTGAGGGTGAGGCTAGGAGTGAGGTTAATGGCTGGGGATGAGGGTGAGGCTAGGAGTGAGATTAATGGCTGGGGTTGAGGGTGAGGCTAGGAGTGAGATTAATGGCTGGGGTTGAGGGTGAGGCTAGGAGTGAGGTTAATGGCTGGGGTTGAGGGTGAGGCCCCAGAGACTCAGGCTTTAGGGTCCATAGGCAGTCAGAGACGGGAGCTCTCCCTGTTCAACCCCAGGGCCAGCTCACCTACACTCTCATAGTCTGGCTCCTGAACCTGGTTCCCCAGCCCCAAGTCCTCTCCACTGCCAGTCTTAGGGATGTGGATGATCTCGTAGCCAGACTCGATGCTCTCTGTGGGGGGTCCCTGGGGGTCTGACTCCCCCTCTCTGGGCTGGGGGTAGATGTCCCTGACGGTAGCGTAGAGATCACTGGAGGAATACTCGGGGACCAGACCCTTGATATCAGCAATGCTGCTGTAGTCACTCTCCTTCTCCTCCACATCTAGAACTGGCTTCCCCACCGTGGAGTACATGTCTGACAGCTGGAGAGAGAGAGAGAGGGGGGGGGGGCATCAGTGTGAACATCAAAGGCCTTTGTTTTATTTAGATGAGGTCACAGTGAGGCTGACATATCTAATAACCAGGTGAGGTCACAGTGAGGCTGACATATCTAATAACCAGGTGAGGTCACAGTGAGGCTGACATATCTAATAACCAGGTGAGGTCACAGTGAGGCTGACATATCTAATAACCAGGTGAGGTCACAGTGAGGCTGACATATCTAATAACCAGGTGAGGTCACAGTGAGACTGACATATCTAATAACCGGGTGAGGTCACAGTGAGGCTGACATATCTAATAACCAGGTGAGGTCACAGTGAGGCTGACATATCTAATAACCAGGTGAGGTCACAGAGAGCTTGACAACTCTAATAACCAGGTGAGGTCACAGTGAGGCTGACATATCTAATAACCAGGTGAGATCACAGTGAGGCTGACATATCTAATAACCAGGTGAGGTCACAGAGAGCTTGACATCTCTAATAACCAGGTGAGGTCACAGAGAGCTTGACATCTCTAATAACCAGGTGAGGTCACAGTGAGGCTGACATATCTAATAACCAGGTGAGGTCACAGAGAGCTTGGCATCTCTAATAACCAGGTGAGGTCACAGTGAGGCTGACATATCTAATAACCAGGTGAGGTCACAGTGAGGCTGACATATCTAATAACCAGGTGAGGTCACAGAGAGCTTGACATCTCTAATAACCAGGTGAGATCACAGAGAGCTTGACATCTCTAATAACCAGGTGAGGACACAGTGAGGCTGACATATCTAATAACCAGGTGAGGTCACAGAGAGCTTGACATCTCTAATAACCAGGTGAGGTCACAGTGAGATTGACATATCTAATAACCAGGTGAGGTCACAGTGAGGCTGACATATCTAATAACCAGGTGAGGTCACAGTGAGGCTGACATATCTAATAACCAGGTGAGGTCACAGTGAGGCTGACATATCTAATAACCAGGTGAGGTCACAGAGAGCTTGACATCTCTAATAACCAGGTGAGGTCACAGTGAGGCTGACATCTCTAATAACCAGGTGAGGTCACAGTGAGGCTGACATATCTAATAACCAGGTGAGGTCACAGTGAGGCTGACATATCTAATAACCAGGTGAGGTCACAGTGAGGCTGACATATCTAATAACCAGGTGAGGTCACAGTGAGGCTGACATATCTAATAACCAGGTGAGGTCACAGTGAGGCTGACATATCTAATAACCAGGTGAGGTCACAGAGAGCTTGGCATCTCTAATAACCAGGTGAGGTCACAGTGAGGCTGACATATCTAATAACCAGGTGAGGTCACAGTGAGGCTGACATATCTAATAACCAGGTGAGGTCACAGAGAGCTTGACATCTCTAATAACCAGGTGAGATCACAGAGAGCTTGACATCTCTAATAACCAGGTGAGGACACAGTGAGGCTGACATATCTAATAACCAGGTGAGGTCACAGTGAGCTGACATCTCTAATAACCAGGTGAGGTCACAGTGAGATTGACATATCTAATAACCAGGTGAGGTCACAGTGAGGCTGACATATCTAATAACCAGGTGAGGTCACAGTGAGGCTGACATATCTAATAACCAGGTGAGGTCACAGTGAGGCTGACATATCTAATAACCAGGTGAGGTCACAGTGAGCTTGACATCTCTAATAACCAGGTGAGGTCACAGTGAGGCTGACATCTCTAATAACCAGGTGAGGTCACAGTGAGGCTGACATATCTAATAACCAGGTGAGGTCACAGTGAGGCTGACATATCTAATAACCAGGTGAGGTCACAGTGAGGCTGACATATCTAATAACCAGGTGAGGTCACAGTGAGGCTGACATATCTAATAACCAGGTGAGGTCACAGTGAGGCTGACATATCTAATAACCAGGTGAGGTCACAGTGAGGCTGACATATCTAATAACCAGGTGAGGTCACAGAGAGCTTGACATCTCTAATAACCAGGTGAGGTCACAGTGAGGCTGACATCTCTAATAACCAGGTGAGGTCACAGTGAGGCTGACATATCTAATAACCAGGTGAGGTCACAGTGAGGCTGACATATCTAATAACCAGGTGAGGTCACAGTGAGGCTGACATATCTAATAACCAGGTGAGGTCACAGTGAGGCTGACATATCTAATAACCAGGTGAGGTCACAGTGAGGCTGACATATCTAATAACCAGGTGAGGTCACAGTGAGGCTGACATCTCTAATAACCAGGTGAGGTCACAGTGAGGCTGACATCTCTAATAACCAGGTGAGGTCACAGTGAGCCTGACATCTCTGTTACAAGTGATCCATATACTTTATAAGCATCAATAGGGGAATGAGACCAGGATAATGAGTTCAGAGGAGAGCCACCATCTTACCTCGCTCTCTGACACCACAGGGTTGTCTCGCCCCGGTGAGGTAGACAGCGGAAAGTCTAACTGTATAGAGAAGAAAAGAAAAACTCACATTCATACTTTCCCGCTCATTAACACTCAACATAAAAACAATGTGCTGTGTTGTGGTTGTGCGTACAGTACTTTAACACATTTGAGTTGAGCAGGTGTACATTATTTCGACAATCATTTAGCAGCGTTATTGTGTATAGCTGCTATATCCTGGGCCTCATGACCAGTGGAGAGAGTCATTCATCAACAACACATCGCTGACTGACATACAGAACACCTCTCTGTGGTGTCTAAAGACAACGTCAATATCAGATGGTGACTGGCTAGCTGCTACTTCACGTCTCATAGAGGTTGGCGGTACTGTGAGGATGGAGCCTGTTTTAAAGTCCATCTTTCACTTGGTCAAGGACATGGGGAGGCAGGGTAGCCTAGTGGTTAGAGCGTTGCAACCGAAAGGTTGCAAGTTCGAATCCCTGAGCTGACAAGGTACAAATCTGTCGTTCTGCCCCTTAATAGGCAGTTAACCCACTGTTCCTAGGCCGTCATTGAAAATAAGAATTTTTTCTTAACTGACTTGCCTAATAAAATAAAGGTAAAATTAAACATACTGTATGAGGACATATAAGACATACATCTTTACACAGGGGGGGACTTTGTCAGAGAACACTGAATCGATACGATTCCTCTATGGATGCACATTGTCAAAACTCAACAGATTTGCTTTTGTTTTTGGCTTAATTAGCGAATCGATTAATTCGATTGCCTTGGAGCGCAGCGGTGTGGAATTATGAAGATAAGCTTTTGCCCCTGTCATCAACGAGCCTCCATGTGTCTCTGTAATGTTAGTCTGTTCTAATTCAGTGTCCCTAAAGTCTTTGTCCGTGTGGCTTTACAAATTAAAGTGCCAGTACAGTTAAGTACTGTAAGTAGTTTCATGACTACAACCAGGAGTTGTTCCTGACAACAACCAAGAATTGTTCCTGATAACAACCAGGAGTTGTTCCTGACTACAACCAAGAATTGTTCCTGACAACAACCAGGAGTTGTTCCTGACAACAACCAGGAGTTGTTCCTGACAACAACCAGGAGTTGTTCCTGACTACAACCAAGAATTGTTCCTGACAACAACCAAGAATTGTTCCTGACAACAACCAGGAGTTGTTCCTGACAACAACCAGGAGTTGTTCCTGACTACAACCAGGAGTTGTTCCTGACAACAACCAAGAGTTGTTCCTGACAACAACCAGGAGTTGTTCCTGACTACAACCAGGAGTTGTTCCTGACTACAACCAGGAGTTGTTCCTGACTACAACCAGGAGTTGTTCCTGACTACAACCAAGAGTTGTTCCTGACAACAACCAAGAGTTGTTCCTGACAACAACCAGGAGTTGTTCCTGACTACAACCAGGAGTTGTTCCCGACTACAACCAGGAGTTGTTCCTGACAACAACCAAGAGTTGTTCCTGACAACAACCAGGAGTTGTTCCTGACTACAACCAAGAGTTGTTCCTGACAACAACCAGGAGTTGTTCCTGACAACAACCAAGAGTTGTTCCTGACAACAACCAGGAGTTGTTCCTGACAACAACCAGGAGTTGTTCCCGACTACAACCAGGAGTTGTTCCTGACTACAACCAGGAGTTGTTCCTGACTACAACCAGGAGTTGTTCCTGACAACAACCAGGAGTTGTTCCCGACTACAACCAGGAGTTGTTCCTGACTACAACCAGGAGTTGTTCCTGACTACAACCAGGAGTTGTTCCTGACAACAACCAGGAGTTGTTCCCGACTACAACCAGGAGTTGTTCCTGACAACAACCAGGAATGTTTCCTGACAACAACCAGGAATTGTTCCTGACAACAACCAGGAGTTGTTCCTGACAACAACCAGGAGTTGTTCCTGACTACAACCAGGAGTTGTTCCTGACAACAACCAGGAGTTGTTCCCGACTACAACCAGGAGTTGTTCCTGATAACAACCAGGAGTTGTTCCCGACTACAACCAGGAGTTGTTCCTGACAACAACCAGGAATGGTTCCTGACAACAACCAGGAGTTGTTCCCGACTACAACCAAGAATTGTTCCTGACAACAACCAGGAATTGTTCCTGACTACAACCAAGAATTGTTCCTGACAACAACCAGCAGTTGTTCCTGACTACAACCAAGAATTGTTCCTGACAACAACCAGGAATTGTTCCTGACAACAACCAGGAATTGTTCCTGACAACAACCAGGAGTTGTTCCCGACTACAACCAGGAGTTGTTCCTGACAACAACCAGGAGTTGTTCCCGACTACAACCAGGAGTTGTTCCTGACAACAACCAGGAATGTTTCCTGACAACAACCAGGAGTTGTTCCTGACTACAACCAGGAGTTGTTCCCGACTACAACCAGGAGTTGTTCCTGACAACAACCAAGAATTGTTCCTGACAACAACCAGGAGTTGTTCCCTGACTACAACCAGGAGTTGTTCCTGACTACAACCAGGAGTTGTTCCTGACTACAACCAGGAGTTGTTCCTGACAACAACCAGGAGTTGTTCCTGACAACAACCAGGAATGGTTCCTGACTACACCACTTGACCAGAAGATATGGTTGCTAGATATGGCCGTCAGGTCATTTTTCCTGACCATACTATAGCTGAAAACTAGTGACCAGAGTTGTTCTTTGTCATGCTCAGACAGACAAACTGAATTGGTCCACTCACACAGACAGTGTGGTGAAGAAGGCGCAACAGCTCCTCTTCAACCTCAGGAGGCTGAAGAAATTTGGCTTTGACAAACTTTTACAGATGCACAATTGAAAGCATCCTGTCGGGCTGTATCAACGCCTGGTACGGCAACTGCAACGTCCTCAACCGCAGGGCTCTCCAGAGGGTGGTGCAGTCTGCACAACGCATCACCGGGGGCAACCTACCTGCCCCCCATGATACTTACAGCACCCGATGTCACAGGAAGGCCAAAAAGATCATCAAGGACAACAACCATCCAAGCCACTGCCTGTTCATCCTGCTATCATCCAGAAGGCGAAGTCAGTACAGGTGCATCAAAGCTGGGACAGAGAGACTTGAAAAACAGCTTCTATCACTAACTCAGAGAGGCTGCTGCCTACACTGAGACCCAATCACTGGCCACTTTAATATATGGATCACTAGCCACTTTAAACAATGCCACTTTAAACAATGCCACTTTAAATAATGCCACTTTAATATATGGATCACTAGTCACTTTAAACAATGCCACTTTAAATAATGCCACTTTAATAATGCCACTTTAATCATGTTTACATATCTTACATTACTCATATCACATGTATATACTGTATTTTATACATTTACATTTACATTTAAGTCATTTAGCAGACGCTCTTATCCAGAGCGACTTACAAATTGCACCTTGCCGCTCGACCATCGTTCATCGGGAACAATTCCTGGTTGTAGTCAGGAACAATTCCTGGTTGTAGTCAGGAACAACATGCCAATGTGGTTAGGTTTCACATGGGTACACTAAAAAATAATCAACCTCTTTGCTGACAGACAACTCTCCTGTTGACATGCTGAATAGCAGTTTATCTAAGGGAATGGCCCCTTGTGAGCGCCACACTTGTGACTGGCAAGGTCAATTACATTTCCTCTGTGTAAATCAAAAGCTTCTAAGGTCACGGGAGACGCAAAGTCAAATTATTCCAGACAACAGAACAGAATCATTTCTGGTTATTATGGCTCAATAGCTGTGTTACAGAGCGGAAGAGCAGATTGCAGAGTGTTGAACAAAGCAAAATCATGTGTGTGTGTGTTTGCTGAGGGTCTAACTGAGGGAGAACCCAGCAGACTTAAACGCACGCACGCACGCACGCACGCACGCACGCACGCACGCACGCACACACACACACACACACACACACACACACACACACACACACACACACACACACACACCGAGCATCATCCTTCATCTCTGCCAGGTCTGTCAGACTGACGGTAGGCAGCTGGATCTCACCAGGCTTTTCCCCTCTCCTCATCTCATCTCCCCTCTCATCCCCTCCTCCACTCCTCTCCACACTGCTTTGCATGCATTACCACACGCATTACCCTGCCGGTTTGACAAGACAAATCACCAGCCAACCCCAGTCACACCGACGCACCGTAACAGAGGATAAAGAACGTTACGAGTTAAACCTTAAATCAGCCTCAGGGTGTCTGCAAGTGTGTATCCAAGTGATTCAGTTCATACGTGTGTCATACGTGTAAAAGGCAAAGTGGGGTCGAGAGGCGGAGAACAGAATTAATGCTGACTCCAGATGACACTGGAGGACGGAACAGGCTTTGGGAGTGTAGGTAGCCCAACCCAGCACAGCCCCTTGGTTGGTTCAATATTTCATCAGAGGATCAAACTGGGCTAGGCGTCACCTGCTGTCCAACGCAACATTTTTACTACTGATTAGCTGATTGGCTGGACGGTTGGAGCTTCAACATTTTTACTACTGATTAGCTGATTGGCTGGACGGCTGGAGCTTCAACATTTTTACTACTGATTAGCTGATTGGCTGGACGGCTGGAGCTGGCCCAGGACACGGGCGAAAGGGGACAAGTCCAAGTCAAGACAGAGACCAGAACAATGAGAGTCCAATTCAAGATCATGTTTGTAATTTTGTCAGATCGCACCATAATAAGAGCTCAACATGTACGGTGTTTCTGTGTTAATGATTTTCTCTGGTTCTCCGAGGGGGTAAATGTAGGGAAAATGGTGCTGCACAGTTTGCAGAAAACAGTCGCTTTCAAACTAGGGATTTCGTAGCTAATTGAGGTAAGACAGTAATTATTCTCATAGATTATGCATGTAAGAACTACACATTGACACAACCCAAAACAGAAGGTTTAAAAGGTACGTACTAGTAGCCAAAGTACTGGCGCATGTGTTTAACATTTCAGAACAACATGGATTATTTAACCATTCAGAATGGTGAGACAAAATACACGTTGAAGGCAACTAGAGAGTGACTGACGAGAGAGGAACCCTTCCCCCAGTCTCCCCTTAGACAGCGTGCGACTCACTAACCCTTCCCCCAGTCTCCCCTTAGACAGCGTGCGACTCACTAACCCTTCCCCCAGTCTCCCCTTAGACAGCGTGCGACTCACTAACCCTTCCCCCAGTCTCCCCTTAGACAGCGTGCGACTCACTAACCCTTCCCCCAGTCTCCCCTTAGACAGCGTGCGACTCACTAACCCTTCCCCCAGTCTCCCCTTAGACAGCGTGCGACTCACTAACCCTTCCCCCAGTCTCCCCTTAGACAGCGTGCGACTCACTAACCCTTCCCCCAGTCTCCCCTTAGACAGCGTGCGACTCACTAACCCTTCCCCCAGTCTCCCCTTAGACAGCGTGCGACTCACTAACCCTTCCCCCAGTCTCCCTTAGACAGCGTGCGACTCACTAACCCTTCCCCCAGTCTCCCCTTAGACAGCGTGCGACTCACTAACCCTTCCCCCAGTCTCCCCTTAGACAGCGTGCGACTCACTAACCCTTCCCCCAGTCTCCCCTTAGACAGCGTGCGACTCACAAACCCTTCCCCCAGTCTCCCCTTAGACAGCGTGCGACTCACTAACCCTTCCCCCAGTCTCCCCTTAGACAGCGTGCGACTCACAAACCCTTCCCCCAGTCTCCCCTTAGACAGCGTGCGACTCACTAACCCTTCCCCCAGTCTCCCCTTAGACAGCGTGCGACTCACTAACCCTTCCCCCAGTCTCCCCTTAGACAGCGTGCGATTCACAAACCCTTCCCCCAGTCTCCCCTTAGACAGCGTGCGACTCACAAACCCTTCCCCCAGTCGCCCCTTAGACAGCGTGCGACTCACAAACCCTTCCCCCAGTCTCCCTTAGACAGCGTGTGACTCACAAACCTTTCCCCCAGTCTCCCCTTAGACAGTGTGCGACTCACAAACCCTTCCCCCAGTCTCCCCTTAGACAGCGTGTGACTCACTAACCCTTCCCCCAGTCTCCCCTTAGACAGCGTGCGACTCACAAACCCTTCCCCCAGTCTCCCCTTAGACAGCGTGCGACTCACAAACCCTTCCCCCTGTCTCCCCTTAGACAGCGTGCGACTCACAAACCCTTCCCCCAGTCTTCCCTTAGACAGCGTGCGACTCACTAACCCTTCCCCCAGTCTCCCTTAGACAGCGTGCGACTCACTAACCCTTCCCCCAGTCTCCCCTTAGACAGCGTGCGACTCACTAACCCTTCCCCCTGTCTCCCCTTAGACAGCGTGCGACTCACTAACCCTTCCCCCAGTCTCCCCTTAGACAGCGTGCGACTCACTAACCCTTCCCCCTGTCTCCCCTTAGACAGCGTGCGACTCACAAACCCTTCCCCCAGTCTCTCCTTAGACAGCGTGCGACTCACAAACCCTTCCCCCAGTCTCCCTTTAGACAGTGTGCGACTCACAAACCCTTCCCCCAGTCTCCCCTTAGACAGTGTGCGACTCACAAACCCTTCCCCCAGTCTTCCCTTAGACAGCGTGCGACTCACAAACTCTTCCCCCAGTCTCCCCTTAGACAGCGTGCGATTCACAAACCCTTCCCCAGTCTCCCCTTAGACAGCGTACGACTCACAAACCCTTCCCCCAGTCTCCCCTGCTAAAAGACAAGACCAAGACACTCAATCTGTGGTCTCAATCTGTGGACTCAATCTGTGGTCTCAATCTGTGGACTCAATCTGTGGTCTCAATCTGTGGGCTCAATCTGTGGTCTCAATCTGTGGTCTCAATCTGTGGTCTCAATATGAGGTCTTGGGACTGGACTCCAGTACTACAACTCTTCAATCTATTCTCCTCCTCTTAATTTGTATGGCACTGTTCACTCTCTCTCTCTCCATCTCCATCTCTTCCTTCGCTCTCTCTCTCTCTCTCTCTGCTCTTTCTTTCTCTCTCTCTCTCTGCTCTTTCTCTCTCTCTCCCTGCTCTTTCTCTCTTTCTCCCTGCTCTTTCTCTCTCTCCCTCTCTCTCCATCTCCATCTCTTCCTTCGCTCTCTCTCTCCCTCTCTCTGCTCTTTCTCTCTCTCTCCCTGCTCTTTCTCTCTCCCTGCTCTTTCTCTCTCTCTCTCCATCTCCATCTCTTCCTTCGCTCTCTCTCTCCCTCTCTCTCCATCTCCATCTCTTCCTTCGCTCTCTCTCTCCCTCTCTCTGCTCTTTCTCTCTCTCTCCCTGCTCTTTCTCTCTCTCTCCCTGCTCTTTCTCTCTCTCTCCCTGCTCTTTCTCTCTCTCTCTCTCTCCATCTCCATCTCTTCCTTCGCTCTCTCTCTCCCTCTCTCTGCTCTTTCTCTCTCTCTCCCTGCTCTTTCTCTCTCTCTCCCTGCTCTTTCTCTCTCTCTCCCTGCTCTTTCTCTCTCTCTCTCTCTCCATCTCCATCTCTTCCTTCGCTCTCTCTCTCCCTCTCTCTGCTCTTTCTCTCTCTCTCCCTGCTCTTTCTCTCTCTCTCCCTGCTCTTTCTCTCTCTCTCTCTCTCCATCTCCATCTCTTCCTTCGCTCTCTCTCTCTCTCTCCATCTCCATCTCTTCCTTCGCTCTCTCTCTCCCTCTCTCTGCTCTTTCTCTCTCTCTCTCTGCTCTTTCTCTCTCTCTCCCTGCTCTTTCTCTCTACCTCATAATGCCGATCAGACAGAGAGAGACGGAGAGACGCTCTTCCCATTGTTCTGCTTTCTACTCTAACTTTCTACTCTAAATCACAGCTGAATCAACACATCTAGTCAGGAATCAGTTGAGCTGTCTTTCTACTGTATAAGTACTGTATTTCTCCTTCACAAACATAGATAAACACGATCCTCACCTCTCCGTTTTGCAGCGCGGCCCCCAGTACCACCACCGCTCCTGCGTCCATCATGGTAGGCTGGTTGTCGTTCTCATCCAGCACCTTGTCAGGTACAGGCGGGGGTCTGTCCTCCTCCTCGGGCTCCTCTATGGGGCTCACAGCAGCAGTGATGGTGGCTGAGCGCCTGGCCTCCAGGTCTGCACTGTAACGGCTCTTCTTGTTCAGATCCACCGAGGCGTACTCCACTCCCGCGCACAGGGGCCCCCGCTCTGGGGAGCCAGGGCTGAGGTGGCCGTTGTGGAGGGCTGGAGGGTTGTTGTGAGGTGGGAGGTGGTTGTGGTGGTGGTGGTGGTGGTGGTGGAGGGCTGGAGGGTTGTTGGGAGGTGGGAGGTGGTTGTCGTGGTGGGAAATTTCATTGTCATCAGGGCTGAGGGGGGACATAGTACCGTCTCCATTGAGGAGACCTGCAGCCAGGCTCCCTGGATGGTCCTTCAGCTCTTTGACCGTCTCGTACAGGGAGTCTTCAACGCTCACATCCCGGGACGCCGTTAAGTCGCCACCTCTCTCCTTCACCACCTAGTTTAGTTGATTCAGACAGCCGTCACTACATTAGGACTAGTCTTCCTGGGTCCATACAGTACAACCGTACAAACACAAGTCAAATAAATACATAATAACATCAACAACAACAAATCCCTAATACCTCGTAGGTGCCGTCTCCAGAGGGAGGGAGAAGGGGTCTGCTGGAACATCCCATCCCCTCCAGGGTGCTGTTGGGTGGGATGCTGGGCAGCTCGCGGTCCTGGGGACACTTGGAGCTCCGCAGCTCGGACTGACTGGACAGCATCTCCTCAGAGGGCTGGGGACTAATGTCCTGGGTGTCTGTCAACACTGGGAGACGATGGATGAATACATTTGAGTTGAGTCCAATTGAATTTAATTGAATTTTGTTGAGTTGAGTTGGATTGAATTGAATTTTGTTGAGTTGAGTTGGGTTGGATTTAATTGAATTGGACACGACAAAGGGAAAAGAGATGATGTGTGTGGGTGGTTATGCTGGGTTTGAGTATGGGGGGCCTCAATCTTAAACAACAACATTGCATCTTTGAAAGCTGGCCTAACATTTGGCATGGCGACCAACAGGGGAGCGGGCGACAACACATAACTGTTACCAGACCGTAAGTGGAACATGCCTCGTGGATTAGACTGCCACAGGTGTGGAAATCAAAAGGAATAGCCAAGTAAGTAAAGTAAAGAATAGGCTAAATGTAGATGGTCTGTATGCCTAATGAATATTACACTATTTTAAAAAGTCATGAATGAAATGACAACAAACAATAAACAACAGAAGCAGAAGCGGTGTGTGTGTGTGTGTGTGTGTGTGTGTGTGTGTGTGTGTGTGTGTGTGTGTGTGTGTGTGTGTGTGTGTGTGTGTGTGTGTGTGTGTGTGTGTGTGTGTGTGTGTGTGTGTGTGTGTGTTACCTGTACCACTGGTTAGTGGGCCGTTGTGTGAGCTGCTCACCAATAGGTCAGTCCCTGGGCTGTCCACAGACTGACTACCGGTAAATGTCTCTCTCTCAGACACCTATAGATCGACAAAGACTGGGTTAGGATGGGGATATGTGGCTTATTATAAACACAGGTCTAGGATCAGTTTTACCCTGTGTGGTCCTGTGTGGTTCAGTAAATACACATACTACAAATATATCCACACGCTGTACTATAAGTCACTTTGGATAAGTGGAGTCATATACATTATATATATAGTACCAGTCAAAAGTTTGGAGACACCTACTCATTCAAGGTTATTTCTTTATTTGTACTATTTTCTACATTATAGAATAATAGTGAAGACATCAACACCATGAAATAAAACATATGGAATCATGTAGTAACCAAAAAAGTGTTAAACATATCAAAATATATTTGAGATTCTTCAAAGTAGCCGCCCTTTGCCTTGATGACAGCTTTGCACACTCTTCGCATTCCCTCAACCAGATTCACCTGGACGGTTGTTCCAACAGTCTTGAAGGAGATCCCACATATGCTGAGTACTTGTTGGCTGCTTTTCCTACACTCTGCGGTCCAACTCATCCCAAACCATCTCAATTGGGTTGAGGTCGGGTGATTGTGGAGGCCAGGTAATCTGATGCATCACTCTCTTTCTTGGTCAAATAGCCCTTGCACAGCCTGGTGGTGTGTTGGGTCATTGTCCTATTGAAAAACAAATGATAGTCCCACTAAGTGCAAACCTGATGAAATGACATATCTCTGCAGAATGCTGTGGTAACCATACTGGTTAAGTGTGCCTTGAATTGTAAATCAATTACAGACAGTGTCACCAGAAAAGCATTCCCACACCATCACACCTCCTCCTCCATGCTTCACGATGGGAACCACACATGCAGAGATCATCCGTTCACCTATTCTGTGTCTCACAAAGACACGGCGGTTCGAACCAAAAATCTCAAATTTGGACTCATCGGGCCAAAGGAAAGATTTCCAACGGTCTAATGTCTATTGCTTGTGTTTCTTGGCCCAAGCAAGTCTCTTCTTCTTATTGGTGTCCTTTAGTAGTGGTTTCTTTGCAGCAGTTTGACCCTTAATTCCTGATTCATGCTGGCTCCTCTGAATAGTTGATGTTTAGATGTGTCTGTACTTGTTTAGATGTTTAGATGTGTCTGTAAAACATTTATTTAGGCTGAAACCTGAGGCTGGTAACTCTAATGAACTTATCCTCAGCAGCAGACGTAACTCTGGGTCTTCCTTTCCTGTAGCCGTCCTCATGAGAGCCAGTTTCATCATAGAGCTGGATGGTTTTTGAGACTGCACTTGAGGAAACAAATGATAGTCCCACTAAGCGCAAACCAGATGGGATGGCATATCGCTACAGAATGCTGTGGTAGTCATACTGGTTAAGTGTGCCTTGAATTCTAAATAAATTACAGATAGTGTCACCAGCAAAGAACCTCTACACCATCACACTTCCTCCTCCATGCTTCACGGTGCGAACCACACATGCAGAGATCATCCGGTCACATACTGCAGCAGAGGTAACTCTGGTTCTTTCCTTTCCTTTCCTTTCCTATGGCGGTCCTCATGACAGCCAGTTTCATCATGGCGCTTCATGGTTTTTGAGACTGAACTTGAAATGTTCCAGATTGACTGACCTTCATGTCTTAAAGTACTGATGGATTGTAATTTCTCTTTGCTTATTTGAGCTATTCTTGTCATAATATGGACTCGGTCTTTTACCAAATAGGGCTCTTCTGTATACCCATCCTACCTTGTCACAACACAACTGATTGGCTCAAACACATTAAGTAGAAAGGAAATTCCACAAATTAACTTTTAACATGGCCCACCTGTTAATTGAAATGCATTCCAGGTGACTACCTCATGAAGCTGGTTGAGAGAATGCCAAGAGTTTGCAAAGCTGTCATTAGTGCAAAGGGTGGCTACTTTGAAGAATATGACAAATATTTTGTTTAACACTTATTTTGGTTACTACATGATTCCATATGTGTTATTTCGTAGTTTTGATGTCTTCACTATTA
>NC_060181.1:13294100-13336600 GCF_021184085.1 Oncorhynchus gorbuscha | reverse complement strand
AGTAGTACAATGAATGATATTGCCACTTTCCAAATCATCAACTCATCCTCTGACCCAATGGAAGACAATCTCATATATCATTACAGTGGATATCAATGAATCATATAGCACTGAAATATGTTACTCTTGTGCCAATACAGATCTGCCTAGATTTCATGCAATGTAGTGCAGTGTTTTAAACAAGCCACAAGGGGGCAGGCCAGTGCAGACACAGACTGCAATGCAGACATTCAGGGTCATATTCTGTCTATATGCTCCAGATCTGCTGCAGTCTACCCACTCAGAGAATACTACAGAACATGCGTCTTGCGCATGTAATAAGTAACCTCCCCACGTAAGCTATACATGCCTGAAAGCTGTCTAATAGTGTTAGGCTGAATTCAATTATGCTTCTATCCTGAGTTATTTTTGGCCAGAGAGGGTGTGCCCAACCTCCACAAACTGAATGGGCAGATTGCAATCAGATGGCTGGCAGCCCAAAGTGTTGCTGAGGACTGGGCACTGCGTCCCTCTCTCTCTCTCCCTTTCTATCTCTCTCTCTGTGTGTATGTGTGCATATCAGCGCGCAAGTGTATGTGTGTGTGTGTGTGTGTGTGTGTGTGTGTGTGTGTGTGTGTGTGTGTGTGTGTGTGTGTGTGTGTGTGTGTGTGTGTGTGTGTGTGTGTGTGTGTGTGTGTGTGTGTGTGTGTGTGTGTGTGTGTGTGTGTGTGTGTGTGTGTGTGTGTGTGTGCGTGTGAGTGAGTGAGTGACAGAGAGAGAAAGAAAGAGAAATACAATAAGGGACAGAGAGAAAGAGAATAAATGGAGTAAGGGCCTCAGAGACAGGATAAAGGCAGGGTAGTTCAGTACTGGCACTACTAATATAATAATAATATATGCCATTTAGCAGACGCTTTTATCCAAAGCGACTTACAGTCATGTGTGCATACATTCTACGTATGGGTGGTCCCGGGAATCGAACCCACTACCCTGGCGTTACAAGCGCCATGCTCTACCAACTGAGCTACAGAAGGACTGATTGCAGTCTAACTAACCTTCCCTTTTCAAACAGTCAATCAGACAGCAGTGACAGAACAGGAAGGAAGAGGACATCGGACAATGTATGGCCTTATTTTGTCACTGAGACAGGAGCCAAACACATCAAATCATTGTTTGTTATTTGTCACATGCTTCATTGACAACAGGTGTAGACTAACAGTGAAATGCTGACTGACAGGCCTTTCCTGTCAACACAGACAGAAAACAAGAGAAATAATAGAAAAATAATAACACAATGAGTAACGATAACTTGGAGATATACACGAGGTACCAGTACCAAGTCGATATGCAGAGGTACCAGTACTGAGTTGATATGCAGAGGTACCAGTACCGAGTCAATGTGCAGAGGTACCAGTACCGAGTCGATATGCTGGGTACCAGTACTGAGTCAATGTGCAGGGGTACCAGTACCGAGTCGATATGCTGGGTACCAGTACTGAGTCAATGTGCAGGGGTACCAGTACTGAGTCGATATGCAGAGGTACCAGTACTGAGTCAATGTGCAGGGGTACCAGTACAGAGTTGATATGCAGAGGTACCAGTACTGAGTCAATGTGCAGGGGTACCAGTACTGAGTCAATGTGCAGGGGTACCAGTACCGAGTCGATATGCAGAGGTACCAGTACTGAGTCAATGTGCAGGGGTACCAGTACCGAGTCGATATGCAGAGGTACCAGTACTGAGTCAATGTGCAGGGGTACCAGTACTGAGTCGATATGCAGAGGTACCAGTACTGAGTCAATGTGCAGGGGTACCAGTACTGAGTCAATGTGCAGGGGTACCAGTACCGAGTCGATATGCTGGGTACCAGTACTGAGTTGATATGCAGAGGTACCAGTACCGAGTCGATATGCTGGGTACCAGTACTGAGTCGATATGCTGGGTACCAGTACTGAGTCAATGTGCATGGGTACCAGTACTGAGTTGATATGCAGGGGTACCAGTACTGAGTCGATATGCTGGGTACCAGTACTGAGTCAATGTGCAGGGGTACCAGTACCGAGTCAATGTGCAGGGGTACCAGTACTGAGTCGATATGCAGAGGTACCAGTACTGAGTCGATATGCAGAGGTACCAGTACTGGGTCGATATGCAGAGGGACCAGTACCGAGTCGATATGCAGAGGTACCAGTACCGAGTCGATATGCTGGGTACCAGTACTGAGTCGATATGCTGGGTACCAGTACCGATTCGATATGCAGGGGTACCAGTACTGAGTCGATATGCTGGGTACCAGTACTGAGTCAATGTGCAGGGGTACCAGTACCGAGTCAATGTGCAGGGGTACCAGTACTGAGTCGATATGCAGAGGTACCAGTACTGGGTCGATATGCAGAGGGACCAGTACCGAGTCCATGTGCAGAGGTACCAGTACCGAGTCGATATGCTGGGTACCAGTACTGAGTCAATGTGCAGGGGTACCAGTACTGAGTCGATATGCAGAGGTACCAGTACTGAGTCAATGTGCAGAGGTACCAGTACCGAGTCGATATGCTGGGTACCAGTACTGAGTCAATGTGCAGGGGTACCAGTACCGAGTCGATATGCTGGGTATCAGTACTGAGTCAATGTGCAGGGGTAACAGTACCGAGTCAATATGAAGAGGTACCAGTACTGAGTCAATGTGCTGAGGTACCAGTAGCGAGTCGATATGCTGGGTACCAGTACTGAGTCAATGTGCAGGGGTACCAGTACCGAGTCGATATGCAGGGGTACCAGTACCGAGTCGATATGCAGAGGTACCAGTACTGAGTCAATGTGCAGGGGTACCAGTACCGAGTCGATATGCTGGGTACCAGTACTGAGTTGATATGCAGAGGTACCAGTACCGAGTCGATATGCTGGGTACCAGTACTGAGTCGATATGCTGGGTACCAGTACTGAGTCAATGTGCATGGGTACCAGTACTGAGTTGATATGCAGGGGTACCAGTACTGAGTCGATATGCTGGGTACCAGTACTGAGTCAATGTGCAGGGGTACCAGTACCGAGTCAATGTGCAGGGGTACCAGTACTGAGTCGATATGCAGAGGTACCAGTACTGAGTCGATATGCAGAGGTACCAGTACTGGGTCGATATGCAGAGGGACCAGTACCGAGTCGATATGCAGAGGTACCAGTACCGAGTCGATATGCAGGGGTACCAGTACCGAGTCGATATGCTGGGTACTAGTACTGAGTCGATATGCTGGGTACCAGTACCGATTCGATATGCAGGGGTACCAGTACTGAGTCGATATGCTGGGTACCAGTACTGAGTTGATATGCAGAGGTACCAGTACCGAGTCAATATGCTGGGTACCAGTACTGAGTCAATGTGCAGGGGTACCAGTACCGAGTCAATATGCAGAGGTACCAGTACTGAGTCAATGTGCAGAGGTACCAGTACCGAGTCGATATGCTGGGTACCAGTACTGAGTCAATGTGCAGGGGTACCAGTACCGAGTCGATATGCAGAGGTACCAGTACTGAGTCAATGTGCAGGGGTACCAGTACCGAGTCGATATGCAGAGGTACCAGTACTGAGTCAATGTGCAGGGGTACCAGTACTGAGTCGATATGCAGAGGTACCAGTACCGAGTCGATATGCAGAGGTACCAGTACTGAGTCGATATGCAGAGGTACCAGTACCGAGTCGATATGCAGAGGTACCAGGACTGAGTCGTTATGCAGAGGTACCAGTACTGAGTCGATATGCAGAGGTACCAGTACTGAGTCAATGTGCAGGGGTACCAGTACTGAGTCGATATGCAGAGGTACCAGTACCGAGTCGATATGCAGAGGTACCAGTACCGAGTCGATATGCAGAGGTACCAGTACCGAGTCGATATGCAGAGGTACCAGTACCGAGTCGATATGCAGAGGTACCAGTACTGAGTCGATATGCAGAGGTACCAGTACTGAGTCGATATGCTGGGTAAAGTACTGAGTCGATATGCAGAGGTACCAGTACCGAGTCGATATGTAGAGCTACCAGTACTGAGTCGATATGCAGAGGTACCAGTACTGAGTCGATATGCAGAGGTACCAGTACTGAGTCGATATGCTGGGTACCAGTACTGAGTCGATATGCTGGGTACCAGTACTGAGTCCATATGCAGAGGTACCAGTACTGAGTCGATATGCTGGGTACCAGTACTGAGTCGATATGCAGGGGTACCAGTACTGAGTCGATATGCAGAGGTACCAGTACTGAGTTGATATGCAGGGGTACCAGTACTGAGTTGATATGCAGAGGTACCAGTACTGAGTCGATATGCAGAGGTACCAGTACTGAGTCGATATGCAGAGGTACCAGTACTGAGTTGATATGCAGAGGTACCAGTACTGAGTCGATATGCAGAGGTACCAGTACTGAGTCGATATGCAGAGGTACCAGTACTGAGTCGATATGCAGAGGTACCAGTACTGAGTCGATATGCAGAGGTACCAGGACTGAGTCGATATGCAGAGGTACCAGTACTGAGTCGATATGCAGAGGTACCAGTACTGAGTTGATATGCAGAGGTACCAGTACTGAGTCGATATGCAGAGGTACCAGTACTGAGTCGATATGCAGAGGTACCAGTACTGAGTCGATATGCAGAGGTACCAGTACTGAGTCGATATGCAGAGGTACCAGTACTGAGTCCATATGCAGGGGTACCAGTACTGAGTTGATATGCAGGGGTACCAGTACTGAGTCGATATGCAGAGGTACCAGTACTGAGTCGATATGCTGGGTACCAGTACTGAGTCGATATGCAGAGGTACCAGTACTGAGTCGATATGCAGAGGTACCAGTACTGAGTCGATATGCTGGGTACCAGTACTGAGTCGATATGCAGAGGTACCAGTACTGAGTCGATATGCAGAGGTACCAGTACTGAGTCGATATGCTGGGTACCAGTACTGAGTCGATATGCAGGGGTACCAGTACCGAGTCGATATGCTGGGTACCAGTACTGAGTCGATATGCTGGGTACCAGTACTGAGTCGATATGCTGGGTACCAGTACTGAGTCGATATGCTGGGTACCAGTACTGAGTCGATATGCTGGGTACCAGTACTGAGTCGATATGCAGAGGTACCAGTACTGAGTCCATATGCTGGGTACCAGTACTGAGTCGATATGCTGGGTACCAGTACTGAGTCGATATGCAGAGGTACCAGTACTGAGTCGATATGCTGGGTACCAGTACTGAGTCCATATGCAGAGGTACCAGTACTGAGTCGATATGCTGGGTACCAGTACTGAGTCCATATGCAGAGGTACCAGTACTGAGTCGATATGCTGGGTACCAGTACTGAGTCCATATGCAGGGGTACCAGTACTGAGTCAATATGCTGGGTACCAGTACTGAGTCCATATGCAGAGGTACCAGTACTGAGTCGATATGCAGAGGTACCAGTACTGAGTCCATATGCAGGGGTACCAGTACTGAGTTGATATGCAGGGGTACCAGTACTGAGTCGATATGCAGAGGTACCAGTACTGAGTCGATATGCTGGGTACCAGTACTGAGTCGATATGCAGAGGTACCAGTACTGAGTCGATATGCAGAGGTACCAGTACTGAGTCGATATGCTGGGTACCAGTACTGAGTCGATATGCAGAGGTACCAGTACTGAGTCGATATGCAGAGGTACCAGTACTGAGTCGATATGCTGGGTACCAGTACTGAGTCGATATGCAGGGGTACCAGTACCGAGTCGATATGCTGGGTACCAGTACTGAGTCGATATGCTGGGTACCAGTACTGAGTCGATATGCTGGGTACCAGTACTGAGTCGATATGCTGGGTACCAGTACTGAGTCGATATGCTGGGTACCAGTACTGAGTCGATATGCAGAGGTACCAGTACTGAGTCCATATGCTGGGTACCAGTACTGAGTCGATATGCTGGGTACCAGTACTGAGTCGATATGCAGAGGTACCAGTACTGAGTCGATATGCTGGGTACCAGTACTGAGTCCATATGCAGAGGTACCAGTACTGAGTCGATATGCTGGGTACCAGTACTGAGTCCATATGCAGAGGTACCAGTACTGAGTCGATATGCTGGGTACCAGTACTGAGTCCATATGCAGGGGTACCAGTACTGAGTCAATATGCTGGGTACCAGTACTGAGTCCATATGCAGGGGTACCAGTACTGAGTCGATATGCAGAGGTACCAGTACTGAGTCGATATGCTGGGTACCAGTACTGAGTCCATATGCAGGGGTACCAGTACTGAGTCAATATGCTGGGTACCAGTACTGAGTCCATATGCTGGGTACCAGTACTGAGTCGATATGCAGAGGTACCAGTACTGAGTCGATATGCAGAGGTACCAGTACTGAGTCAATATGCTGGGTACCAGTACTGAGTCGATATGCAGAGGTACCAGTACTGAGTCAATATGCAGAGGTACCAGTACTGAGTCGATATGCAGGGTACCAGTACTGAGTCGATATGCAGGGTACCAGTACTGAGTCGATATGCTGGGTACCAGTACTGAGTCGATATGCTGGGTACCAGTACTGAGTCGATATGCTGGGTACCAGTACTGAGTCGATATGCTGGGTACCAGTACTGAGTCGATATGCTGGGTACCAGTACTGAGTCGATATGCAGAGGTACCAGTACTGAGTCCATATGCTGGGTACCAGTACTGAGTCGATATGCTGGGTACCAGTACTGAGTCGATATGCAGAGGTACCAGTACTGAGTCGATATGCTGGGTACCAGTACTGAGTCCATATGCAGAGGTACCAGTACTGAGTCCATATGCTGGGTACCAGTACTGAGTCCATATGCAGAGGTACCAGTACTGAGTCCATATGCTGGGTACCAGTACTGAGTCCATATGCAGAGGTACCAGTACTGAGTCAATATGCTGGGTACCAGTACTGAGTCCATATGCAGAGGTACCAGTACTGAGTCGATATGCAGGGTACCAGTACTGAGTCCATATGCTGGGTACCAGTACTGAGTCCATATGCAGAGGTACCAGTACTGAGTCCATATGCTGGGTACCAGTACTGAGTCCATATGCAGAGGTACCAGTACTGAGTCGATATGCTGGGTACCAGTACTGAGTCCATATGCAGGGGTACCAGTACTGAGTCAATATGCTGGGTACCAGTACTGAGTCCATATGCAGGGGTACCAGTACTGAGTCGATATGCAGAGGTACCAGTACTGAGTCAATATGCTGGGTACCAGTACTGAGTCAATATGCTGGGTACCAGTACTGAGTCCATATGCTGGGTACCAGTACTGAGTCCATATGCAGAGGTACCAGTACTGAGTCCATATGCTGGGTACCAGTACTGAGTCAATATGCTGGGTACCAGTACTGAGTCCATATGCAGGGGTACCAGTACTGAGTCCATATGCAGAGGTACCAGTACTGAGTCCATATGCAGAGGTACCAGTACTGAGTCCATATGCTGGTGTAACAAGTTCATTGAGGTAGATTTGTTCATATAGGTTGGGATAGAGTGACTAGGCAACAGGATAGATAATAAGTCCAGGTAGCTAATTGGTTAATTATTTATCAGTCTTATGGCTTGGGGGTTGAAGCTGTTCAGGGTCCTGTTGGTTTCAGACTTGGTGCATCAGTACAGCTTGCCGTGCGGTAGCAGAGAGAACAGTCTATAACTTGGGTGGCACTCTGCTCTGATCCTATGCAAATGTAGTTGTGGAGCGTGGGAGCTGCGAGAACTACAGTAAGTTCAGGCCAGCATTGTGTAACAGAAACAACACACACACACGCAGTGTGAAAGTACACCCAGTAGCAGAGTGAAAACCACCCAAGCTTCTGTCAACATCAGCAGCTCAGTGGTGTGAACTAATGACATGTCTTGAGAGGTGATGCATACCAAGGACCAACGGAAACAAACATACTATACATAAGCTGTTTACACACTCCACCCATTTACACACTCCACTATATTTACAAACTCCACTCTATTTACACACTCCACTCTATTTACACTCCACTCTATTTACACTCCACTCTATTTACAAACTCCACTCTATTTACACACTCCACTCTATTTACACACTCCACTCTCTATTTGCACACTCCACTCTATTTACACACTCCACTCTATTTACACTCCACTCTATTTACACACTCCACTCTATTTACAAACTCCACTCTATTTACACACTCCACTCTATTTACACTCCACTCTATTTACACACTCCACTCTATTTACACACTCCACTCTCTATTTACATACTCCACTCTATTTACACACTCCACTCTATTTACACACTCCACTCTCTATTTACATTCTCCACTCTATTAAAAACCTGTCAGAATTTGGCCAGGGTTTTTCCGGTTTTTGGTCACTAGATGCCCCCATTGTGCCTTTTGACCTTTTGTTTTCCCTTGATCCCCATTATTATTTGCACATGTGCCTCGTTTCCCCTGATTGTATTTAAACCCTTTGTTTTCCTCAGTTCTTTGCTCTGTGTTTGTATGTTAGCACCCAGCCCTAGTACTCTGTGAACTCTTGTTGATCCCGGTGGACTCTCTTATGGAATTCTGTTTTTTTTGTTCTTGTTTGTTTGTTTTTGAGTATCTTTTGAGGCTTTTTGTGCTTTATACCTTCCACCTTGTGGATTTACCTTTTTTGTCTTGGAGGATTACCTTTGTTCTTGTGGAATTCCTTTTGAGGTTGTGGAGTTACATGTTTTCCTGAAGAACTTCACTTTTTACTTCATTAAATACACCGTCTCAAGTACTGCTGTGTCTGCCTCATCTTCTGGGTTCTGCTGACTATTCGTGGCTCAGTTGGTTAAGTGACTGTTTCTCACTCCGGAGACCTGGGTTCGCAACCGGGTCCTGACAGAAACACAGAGCCAAAAATGAACCCAGAGGCAGCCAGTTCCCAGGACCTTGTTACCATGCTGTCCCACCACCAGGAGACTGCCCAACGCCACGAAGCCGCCCTGGTTCAGCAAGAGGCCTTAATGGCTAGACATTCTCATCTTCTGTCGGAGATGCTGACTTCCATAAAGCAGATATCTGATCGACTTATCCCGGCAACAGTTCCCGTCCCAGTACCTCAGATTCACGTACCCATGGCAGTTAATCCTCTGGCTGAACCTCGTCTTCCACCTCCCCAACGGTTCTCAGGTGATCCAAGTGCTTGTAAAGGGTTTCTCACCCAATGTTCTCTCTCCTTCGAGCTGCAACCCTCGTCGTTCCCCACCGACCGCTCTAAGATCGCATATGTCATCAACCTGCTGTCGGAAAAAGCCCTGGCCTGGGCTACTGCTGTGTGGGATGCCCATAGTTCCTGCTGTGCCAGCTACCCTGCCTTTGCTGAGGAATTTAAACAAGTGTTTCAAGGCCCAAGCAGTGGTCCTGACTCAGCCAAACAGCTCCTGACTCTCTACCAAGGTCGGCGCAGCGTGACGGACTATGCCATCCAGTTCCGCACGGTGGCAGCAGCGAGTGGCTGGAACAACGAGGCGCTCACGGTGTGCTTTCTGAAAGGCCTTTCCGACACTATCCAAGATGAACTGGCCACTCGGGAACCACCGGACAATCTCGAGTCCCTGATCAAGTTGGCCTCACGCATTGACCAGCGTCTGAGAGAGAGAGAGAACTCAACCGTAGACATCTAGCCCCTGTCAGTCCCAGCTCCGAGTCCCCACCTTTATCCTCGCTGGCTCCACCGGAACCCATGCAGATTGGACAAATCTCCCAGGCTGAGAGAGACCGCCGGATGAGGGAGCGATGCTGTCTATATTGCGGCAAACTGGGCCATTTCCGTTCCACGTGTCCCAGGCTCCAGGGAAACGCTCTGTCCCGTACAGACCGGGGGGAACTGTAACGGGAAACATAACCTCCTCCCATCCGTCCAACTCCCGTCTGCTCATTCCAGTCACCCTTTCCTGGGACAACCACAAGCTTCACCTTCAAGCCTTGGTAGACTCTGGAGCCGCAGGTAACTTCATGGGTGGTGTCTGGGCGAAGGAGAATGGTGTTCCCTCTGAACCTCTAAGTGACCCCATGAGGGTTACTACATTGGATGGAAGCCCTTTGGGATCTGGACTTGTCACTACCTCCTTGCGACTTTCAGTTTCACAACACCAGGAATTGATGAACTTTCATTTGATCTCCTGTTCCGAGTTCCCTCTCGTCCTTGGATACCCCTGGCTTCACAGCCATAACCCTCACATCGACTGGTCTGTGGGCACTATCAAGCAGTGGGGTCCTACGTGCCAAGCTACTTGTATTTTCCCGAATTCCCCGAGTTCTACTCCCGAGTCTTTAGAATCCATCGACCTGGCCCGAGTTCCCGAGTGTTACCATGACCTCAAACTGGTATTTAGCAAACAGAGGGCCACCATGCTACCACCCCATAGACCTTATGATTGCCCCATCGAACTGTTTCCGGGCACTTGCCCCCCCAGGGGTCGGATCTTTTCCCTATCTCCACTCGAACGAGCTGCTATGGATACCTACATCAAGGACGCTCTGGAAGCAGGCCTCATGCGTCCATCCACCTCCCCGGCGGGAGCAGGGTTTTTCTTTGTGGCCAAGAAAAACGGTGTATTACGTCCTTGCATCGACTACCTGGGACTCAATGCCATAACCGTCCGTAACCGTTACCCGCTACCCCTTATGGCCACAGCCTTCGAGCTGCTCCAGGAAGCAGTTGTTTTCACTAAGCTTGACCTGCGGAACGCATACCATCTTGTGCGGATCAGACCTGGTGACGAGTGGAAGACCGCTTTCAACACGCCTACTGGTCACTATGAATACTTGGTGATGCCCTTCGGCCTGACCAACGCCCCAGCGGTGTTCCAAGCGCTCATAAACGATGTGCTTAGGGATATGCTTAACATATTTGTGTTCGTTTACTTGGATGACATCATCTTTTCGAGCTCTCTTCAAGAACACACTAAGCATGTCAGACAAGTACTCAAACGCCTCCTAGACAGCCATCTGTACGTTAAGCCGGAAAAATGTGAATTCCATTCATCCCGAGTACAATTCCTGGGATTTGTAGTGGAACCCGGTCGAGTCCAAATGGACCCGAGGAAGGTAGGGGCGGTAGCGGATTGGCCCACCCCCAAATCCGTTAAGGAAGTTCAGCGTTTCCTGGGCTTCACTAACTTTTACTGCAAGTTCATCAAGAACTTCAGCTTGGTGGCAGCCCCTCTCTCAGCTTTAACCAAGGGTGGCAATGCAAGGTTTTTGTGGGGAAGAGAAGCTGAGACGGCCTTCCAAGGACTCAAGCAGCGCGTCCTCTCTGCTCCCATCCTGATACTACCGACTACGGATGAACCGTTTGTGGTGGAGGTAGACGCCTCAGAGGTTGGTGTTGGAGCTGTCCTGTCTCAGAGGGGTGAAGACAAGAAGCTTCATCCGTGCGCTTTCTTCTCACACCGGCTTACCCCGGCTGAGAGGAACTACGATGTGGGGGATCGTGAACTCCTAGCGGTTAAGATGGCATTGAAGGAATGGAGACACTGGGTCGAGGAGCTTCTCACCCGTTTCAAGTGCTTACGGACCACAAAGATCTGGAGTATATCCAGCAGGCGAAGCGGTTGAACTCTAGACAATCTAGATGGTCTCTTTTCTTCAATCGATTCCAGTTTATCCTCACCTATCGGCCCGGGTCGAAGAATCTCAAACCAGATGCCCTGTCCCGAGTCTACGCTCCTGCCATTCGAGATGACACGGACATGCCTGTCCTTCCTGCTGCTAAGATCGTGGCTCCGATCTCGTGGCAAGTTGAGGATACCGTGAGACGAGCTCAAGCTATTGAACCGGACCCAAAAGGAGGTCCTGCCAATCGGTTGTTTGTCCCCAAGGCAGTGAGGACTCAGGTCCTTCTGTGGGGGCACTCCTCTCGCCTCACCTGTCACCCGGGCGTAGGTCGCACCTTGGAGTTCATCCAGCATAAGTTCTGGTGGCCTACCATAAGAGAAGACGTTGCCACTTTCGTCAATGCCTGCCCCGTGTGCTGCCAGGGCAGATCTTCTCACCTCCGCCCGCAAGGACTCCTTCACCCTTTACCTGTTCCCCACAGACCCTGGTCCCATATATCGTTGGACTTCATTACTGGCCTTCCTCCATCCCATGGCAATACTACTATCCTAGTCATTATCGACAGGTTTTTAAAGGCGGCCAGGTTCGTCCCTCTGACTAAGTTACCTTCTGCCAAGGAAACGGCTGAGTTGGTAATTAATCATGTGTTCCGAGTCTTCGGCATTCCTCAAGATATGGTTTCTGACAGAGGTCCCCAGTTCGCCTCTAGGTTTTGGAAGGCCTTCTGCCAACTCATGGGGGCTTCTGCCAGTCCATCTTCAGGGTACCATCAGGAGTCCAACGGCCAAACTGAGAGGATGAATCAAGAGCTGGAAACCACCCTCCGATGTATGACTCGTAACAACCCGTCCACATGGTCGTCCTTCATTGTTTGGGCCGAATACGCGCACAACACCTTGCGCTCCTCCTCCACTGGTATGTCCCCGCACGAGTGTCAGTTTGGCTATGCCCCTCCATTGTTCCCGGACCAGGAGGCAGAAGTCAGAGTGCCTTCAGCCTTGAAGTTCGTCAGACGCTGTCGGCTTATGTGGAGGAAGACTCGTCTTAATCTTATGCGTTCCTCACAGAGGTACCAACAACAAGCCAACAGACGTCGCCGTCCCGGGCCTACCCTGCGCCCCGGCCAGAGAGTCTGGCTCTCCACAAGAGACTTACCACTACGGGTGGAGTCTTGCAAGCTGTCCCAAAAAATACATCGGTCCCTTTAAGTCTGCCAGGAGAGTTAACCCAGTTTCTTATCGCCTACACTTACCCAGATCCCTTAAGATTAATCCCACATTTCACATTTCCTTATTAAAAACCTGTTGTTTTTTCTCCCCTTGTCCCGGCAGACAGACCTCCCCCTCCACCTCGTGTCATTGGAGGCCAGCCGGCTTATACCGTCCATCGGATACTGGATTCCTGCCGGGTGCAGCGGTCCTGGCAGTATCTGGTGGACTGGGAAGGCTACGGTCCGAAGGAGCGCTCCTGGGTTCCTGCCAAAGACATACTGGACCCTGACCTCATTCGTCAGTTCAGGGCCCTCCACCCTGAGAGAGCTGGTAGGAACGTCAGGAGCCGTTCCTAGGGGGGGGGATTCTGTCAGGATTTGGCCAGGGTTGTTCCGGTTTTTGGTCACTAGATGCCCCCATTGTGCCTTTTGACCTTTTTGTTTTCCCTTGATCTCCATTATTATTTGCACCTGTGCCTCGTTTCCCCTGATTGTATTTAAACCCTTTGTTTTCCGAACTTCACTTTTTACTTCATTAAATACACCGACTCAAGTACTGCTGTGTCTGCCTCATCTTCTGGGTTCTGCCGACTATTCATGGCTCAGTTGGTTAAGTGACTGTTTCTCACTCCAGAGACCCGGGTTCGTAACCGGGTCCTGACAAAAAACACTCTACTCTATTTACACACACCACTCTATTTACACACTCCACTCTATTTACACACCCCACTCTATTTACACACTCTACTCTATTTACACACCACTCTATTTGACCCTCAGTCCCAGAGTGAGAATCTGTCCTGTGAGTTACAGTTCAAGCAGACGGTGAACAGAACCTTACCTTGATACCTTGTTGACTCAGGCTGTGGTTATTCAGTAGCTCGTCCTTGCCTGCAGAGAGGAGAGGAGAGAGAGAGGAGTTACTAACTGTGGGAAGTAGCGTGGTGGTGTAGAGTAGAGCACTGCAGAACCTATAGCAGGGTGGGGTATATAGACAACTCTCATCTCCTTCCCTAGTCCATAATAACTCTCATCTCCTTCCCTAGTCCATAGTAATAACTCTCATCTCCTTCCCTAGTCCATAGTAATAACTCATCTCCTTCCCTAGTCCATAGTAATAACTCTCATCTCCTTCCCTAGTCCATAGTAATAACTCATCACACTTTTTGATGTAAAATCCTAAAACAACAAAGAATTAATATATTTTTGGAAAACCAATCAATAGGATGAGCAGAATAACTCTTCCATCTCATCTTCTTCCCAGTCCACCCAGTACACCCCTGAATAAACACCAAAGAATTGGCTCCATTCTTTAGTTTTTCACTGTGGAAACGACACCCTTCTGGACCTCCGTGTGAGGCTAAATAATCCCAGCAGCAACACTCGCTGAGCCACCGAGAGAGAGAGAGAGAGGGAAAGAGAGATAGGGAGAGATAGAGGGGAGAGAGAGAGAAGTACAGACTCAGCGAGCATAGCCTTGCTATTGAGAAAGGCCGCCGTAGGCAGACATGGCTCTCAAGAGAAGACAGGCTAGGTGCTCACTGCCCACAAAATGAGGTGGAAACTGAGCTGCACTTCCTAACCTCCTGCCCAATGTATGACCATATTAGAGAGACATATTTCCCTCAGATTACACAGATCCACAAAGAATTCGAAAACAAATCCAATTTTGAAAAACTCCCATATCTACTGGGTGAAATTCCACAGTGTGCCATCAAAGCACCAAGATTTGTGACCTTGTTGCCACGAGAAAAGGGCAACCAGTGAAGAACACGCACCATTGTAAATACAACCCATATCTATGCTTATTTATTTTATCTTGTGTCCTTTACCATTTGTACATTGTTAAAACACTGTATATATATATATAATATGACATTTGTAATGTCTTTATTGTTTTGAAACTTCTGTATGTGTGATGTCTACTGTTAATTTGTATTGTTTATTTCACTTTATATATTATCTACCTCACTTGCTTTGGCAATGTTAACACATGTTTCCCATGCCAATAAAGCCCTTGAATTGAATTGAATTGAGAAGAGACAGAGAGCGAGAGAGAGAGACAGAGAGAGAGAGAAGAGATATAGAGAGAGAAGAGAGAGAGAGAGAGAGAGAAAGAGAGAAGAGGGAGCGGGAGAAACAGCGAGAGAGAAAGAGAGAGAGAGAGAGAGCGAGAGAGAGAGAGAGAGAGAGAGAGAGAGAAGAGAGAAGAGAGAAGATAGATAGAGGGAAGAGAGAAAGAGAATGAGAGAGAGAGAGAGAGAGAGAGAAGAGAGGAGAGAGAAGAGAGAGAGAGAGAGAGAGAGAGAGAGAGAGAGAGAGAGAGAGAGAGAGAGAGAGAGAGAGAGAGAGAGAGAAAGAGAGAGAGAGAAAGAGCTCTCCTTTCCTCTCATCTCTTATCTGGAACAAGAAAGACACCACACTCCAGTGTCAATAGAAGAAAAACAGAGTTTTTAGAAGAGAGAGAAATAGAGACTAGAGAGAAATAGAGACTAGAGAGAAAGTTCCATTCCATTCCATAGAAAAATGCACAATGGAAAAGCCATTTAAAGGAGGAGTATGTTTGGACGGGAAAGGAGAGGACTCCTGCTCTCAACCCAGCACTCACTTACACACGCACACACACACACACACACACACACACACACACACACACACACACACACACACACACACACACACACACACACACACACACACACACACACACACACACACACACACACACACACACACACACACACACACACACACACACACACACACACACACACACACACAGCACAGCACAGCACTGTGGGCCGGCAGACTCAGGGACACTTTCCATATCACAGTCCATCTGCACCATATAGTATCCCTCCGCACAACAAAATAACGCTACCTCTGTGAGCAGTGTGTGGCTAGTTAGCTGCAGGCTGATGGTCTGAGGTGGAGAGTGAGAGGAGTACCCAACTGGTACGCCCGCGGGAGGCTATGTGGCTAACACCGCATTCTGTGTGTGAACGCCTCAAGAAATCCAGCGTACACACACACCACACACACACACACCACACACACACACACTCTGGAACGCACAGCTGGATGACCCCTGAGAACTCTTCCAAGGGAGGATTCGTGTGAAAGAGCCAGAGGCATTTCCAGAATAAATCATTAGATTTATATAATAATACAATGAGGAAGTTTTAGTTTGGGAAGCAGTTATATTATTTTATAAGTAAAGGGCTAATGGAAGGCTGATGGAGGTTGATGAAGGGCTGATGAGGGCTGATGAGGGCTGATGAAGGTTGATGGAAGGCTGATGAGGGCTGATGAAGGGCTGATGAAGGTTGATGGAAGGCTGATGAAGGGCTGATGAAGGTTGATGAAGGGCTGATGAAGGTTGATGAAGGGCCGATGAAGGTTGATGAAGGTTGATGAAAGGCTGATGAAGGGTTGATGAAGGTTGATGAAGACCTGATGAAAGGCTGATGAGGCCTGATGAAGGGCTGATGAAGGTTGATGGAAGGCTGATGAAGGGCTGATTAAGGTTGATGAAGGGTTGATGGAGGGTTGACGAAGGTTGATGAAGGCCTGATGAAAGGCTGATGAAGGTTGATGAAGGCCTGATGAGGACTGATAAAGGTTGATGAAGGGCTGATGAAGGGCTGATGAAGGACTGATGGAGGTTGATGAAGGGCTGATGAAGGGCTGATGAAGGGTTGATGAAGGGCTGATGAAGGACTGATAAAGGTTGATGAAGGGCTGATGAAGGGCTGATGAAGGGTTGATGAAGGGCTGATGAAGGACTGATAAAGGTTGATGAAGGGCTGATGAAGGGCTGATGAAGGACTGATAAAGGTTGATGAAGGGCTGATGAAGGGTTGATGAGGGCTGATGAAGGACTGATGGAGGTTGATGAAAGGTTGATGAAGGTTGATGAAGGGCTGATGAGGGCTGATGAAGGGCTGATGGAGGTTGATGAAAGGTTGATGAAGGTTGATGAAAGGCTGATGGAGGTTGATGAAGGGCTGATGAAGGACTGATGGAGGTTGATGAAAGGTTGATGAAAATTGATGAAGGGCTGATGAAGGTTGATGAGGGCTGATGAAGGACTGATGAAGGGCTGATGGAGGTTGATGAAGGGCTGATGAAGGACTGATGAAGGTTGATGAAGGGCTGATGAAGGGCTGATGAGGGCTGATGGAGGTTGATGAAGGTTGATGAAGAGCTGATGAAGGTTGATGAGGGCTGATGGAAGTTGATGAAGGGCTGATGAAGGTTGATGAAGGGCTGATGGAGGTTGATGAAGGGCTGATGAAGGACTGATAAAGGTTGATGAAGAGCTGATGATGGGCTGATGGAGGTTGATGAAGGGCTGATGAAGGACTGATAAAGGTTGATGAAGAGCTGATGATGGGCTGATGGAGGTTGATGAAGGGCTGATGAAGGGCTGATGAAGGTTGATGGAGGTTGATGGAGGTTGATGAAGGTTGATGAAGGTTGATGAGGGCTGATGAAGGTTGATGAGGGCTGATGGAGGTTGATGAAGAGCTGATGAAGGGCTGATGAGGGCTGATGAAGGTTGATGAAGGGCTGATGGAGGTTAAGTGAAAGTGAAAGTGTAGCTCAAAATTGCAATTTCATATAATAAAAATAATAATAAAAATACAACATTTATGACTAAAATGTATTCAAAGTTATGCAAAATATTCACATTTTGAAGAAATCCTATGACGCAGTTTGGGTGACATTACACTTTCATAGCATTTTCAGAGAGGCCTCTTTGACGTTCTCCAACCTGACAGAGAGAGCAGAAAGACAAGACCAACTCAAGCAGGTCCATCTCCGCCTCTCATCAGGATTTCACGCCATGCAGCATATGTTGCTGTAGATCTCTGTGTGTGTGTGTCAGTCTCAAAGGTCTAATGATAGTCAATGCCACGCTAATCAGCATGCGTCTGCCTCTCTCTCCCATGATCCCTCTGGGCACGTCTTCCCACCTCAGGCCCCCATCCCTGACACACCCCTCCCCTGACCACGCTCGCCATCTTGTGTTCTGGCCACGGCTCCGTAGGTCAGCCTTATGTCTGACCGGGTGGGGGGATGGGGTGGGGGATTGAAAGGCAGGAGAGGACACGACATACATAGACAGCTACACTGAACATAGGCCCACCCAGTGGGGCCTAATGAATTTCTTTACTTTTCCTGATTTCCGTATATCAACTGTAAATCTTTGAAATTGCTGCATGTTGCATTTATATTTTTGTTCAGTATAGAAGACAGAGGAAGCCTATCCCTGAGAGGGCACCAAAGATAGAACACACACATGGACACACACACACACACACACACACACACACACACACACACACACACACACACACACACACACACACACACACACACACACACACACACACACACACACACACACACACACACACACACACACACACACACACACACACACACACACACACACACACCCAGACAGGAGACAGAGAGAGCCTATATATCTGACACACCCATCTCTGCTGGGGGGAGAAGGGCACCAAGAGAATACCACACACCGAGACAGGAGACAGAGAGAGAACCTCTGACAAGGTGACACACCCAGACAGGAGACAGAGAGAGAACCTCTGACAAGGTGACACACCCAGACAGGAGACAGAGAGAGAACCTCTGACAAGGTGACACACCCAGACAGGAGACAGAGAGAGAACCTCTGACAAGGTGACACACCCAGACAGGAGACAGAGAGAGGCGTTGCCATGGAGACGGTGATCGTCCCACGGGTTGAAGTTAATGATCTGGGATGGAGGAAAATTAATTGGTCTTCTTTCCCCCTAAATGGGAAGTGGTCGGACGGACTGCATAATTTTGAGGGCTAGTCTGGATTTTTGGGTCCCTTACATTTCTTATCTACAAGATGGTGACATTCTGGCCTGCTTAAAGCCATTATTTCTCTCGCTTCTCTTCTGAGTGCTTCCTCTTTTTCTATTTCTCATCACATCCCTCCATCTCTTCGTCTTCAGAGTCCCCCTCTTTCTCTCTTTAAAGATGCCTGTCAAGTTAACTTTAGAGAATTAAGGAAATGAAATTGAAAGGTGCCTAATGTTTTAGTGTTGCAACAGGCAGGGTTAGGGACAGTCAGTGAGAGATACTTCTCTAAAATAAGACATGTGTTTTTCAACTGAAACCCTCAACCCTCCTAACTAGCCCTGGGGGTCTCTGGAGGACAGCGCTCCTTCCTCTCAAAAGACAGACAGAGAGACAGACAGGAGTTTATTTTAATGATAAATCTCTATTGATAAACTGGTTAAATCAAAATGTAGCCGGTAACCGGAAAATAATACACATTTTCAAGGAACAGAAACAGACTATACTGTTTTATACTGTTCTATACTGTTCTATACTGTTTTATACTGTTCTATACGGTTCTATACTGTTTTACACTGTTTTATACTGTTTTATACTGTTCTATACTGTTCTATACTGTTCTATACTGTTTTATACTGTTTTATACTGTTCTATACTGTTCTATACTGTTTTATACTGTTCTATACTGTTCTATACTGTTCTATACTGTTTTATACTGTTCTATACGGTTTTATACTATTTTATACTGTTCTATAGTGTGTTATACTGTTCTATACTGTTTTATACTGTTCTATACTGTTTTATACTGTTCTATACTGTTATATACTGTTCTATACTGTTCTATACTGTTCTATACTGTTCTATACTGTTTTATTCTGTTCTATACGGTTTTATACTATTTTATACTGTTCTATAGTGTGTTATACTGTTCTATACTGTTTTATACTGTTCTATACTGTTTTATACTGTTCTATACTGTTCTATACTGTTTTATACTGTTCTATACTGTTCTATACTGGTTTATACTGTTCTATACTGTTATATACTGTTCTATACTGTTCTATACTGTTCTATACTGTTTTGTACTGTTCTATACTGTTCTATACTGTTTTATACTGTTCTATACTGTTCTATACTGGTTTATACTGTTCTATACTGTTATATACTGTTCTATACTGTTCTATACTGTTCTATACTGTTCTATACTGTTTTGTACTGTTCTATACTGTTTTATTCTGTTCTATAGTGTTTTATACTGTTCTATACTGTTTTATCCTGTTCTATACGGTTTTATACTATTTTATACTGTTCTATAGTGTGTTATACTGTTCTATACTGTTTTATACTGTTCTATACTGTTTTATACTGTTCTATACTGTTCTATACTGTTTTATACTGTTCTATACTGTTCTATACTGGTTTATACTGTTCTATACTGTTCTATACTGTTTTGTACTGTTCTATACTGTTCTATACTGTTTTATACTGTTCTATACTGTTCTATACTGGTTTATACTGTTCTATACTGTTATATACTGTTCTATACTGTTCTATACTGTTCTATACTGTTTTGTACTGTTCTATACTGTTCTATACTGTTCTATACTGTTCTATACTGTTTTATACTGTTCTATACTGTTCTGTACTGGTTTATACTGTTCTATACTGTTATATACTGTTCTATACTGTTCTATACTGTTTTATACTGTTCTATACTGTTCTATACTGTTCTATAATGTTCTATACTGTTCTATACTGTTTTATACTGTTCTATACTGTTCTATACTGTTTTATACTGTTTCATACTGTTCTATAGTGTTCTATACTGTTTTATACTGTTCTATAGTGTTCTATACTGTTCTATACTGTTCTATACTGTTCTATACTGTTCTATAGTGTTCTATACTGTTTTATACTGTTCTATAGTGTTCTATACTGTTTTATACTGTTCTATACTGTTCTATACTGTTTTATACTGTTCTATACTGTTCTATACTGTTCTATAGTGTTCTATACTGTTTTATACTGTTCTATACTGTTCTAGAATGTTTTATACTGTTCTATACTGTTCTATACGGTTCTATACTGTTTTATACTGTTCTATACTGTTTTATACTGTTCTATACTGTTTTATACTGTTCTATACTGTTCTATACTGTTCTATACTGTTCTATACTGTTCCGGAACAGAGACGTTATTTCAAAAGCATGAGAACTGGTTACAGTTGTTTGCGATTGCTTACACACTTGTTGCGGAATTTGGCTCATTGTGTCAAAACTCTACAAATGAGACAACAAACTTTGGAGATAAACATCTCACTTCTACGTCAAAATGAAACTCTGCAATCAAAACCAAACAATCCTTTTTCAAAATGGCATTTTTGCAACAAAATGATACACACAGGCACCATTTAAATGACTCTTCCAAAGCAGCAACAACACACTGATGTACTGTTATACAAAACACTGCTTTAGTACTTTGTATGCCTTTTTCATGTTCTCATACAGGCTTCTGTGACAGATTGTTCCAGTACAGTACATCTACTCACATTTCAATTGCAATTTTTCTTGATTGCTTAAACACAAATAAATGGTCCCTTGTAACACAAAAATAGAAAAGCTTCAGAAAAAAAAAGATTCCGTTAATTTTTTTGCCATTCTCCATTCTAAATGTCTGTATTATGGATGCTACCGTGTAGCGACTCAGGTTGGGCTGGACTCTCTGCCTCCCTCATCGTCAGGACATGATTTATGACATGGTCCACTAAAGTGGCCCTAATGTCTTCGGAAATATGTCTCCATCTATTGCACGGTCCCCTTCTTTGTTATCGTCCTCGTCATACTCCTCTCTCTTCCTCTACATCTTCCTCTCGCTCTCACTGCCTCTATGTTCTCACAAAAGAGGTGATAAGTGTTTTTGTGTATGTCTGTGTGTGTGTGTGTGTGTGTGTGTGTGTGTGTGTGTGTGTGTGTGTGTGTGTGTGTGTGTGTGTGTGTGTGTGTGTGTGTGTGTGTGTGTGTGTGTGTGTGTGTGTGTGTGTGTGTGTGTGTGTGTGTGTGTGTGTGTGTGTGTGTGTGTGTTGCCAATTTCAGGTATGTTTTGCATTTTGAATATGTGTTTTCCCAATGATTGTAAGAGATTTCATTCTTGAACAAAGTGTCTAATGTAAAAAACAGTGTGTAGTGTTTTGCAAGTGTGTTGCAGAATTGCAAAGTGAAAAGCAGAAAATGTGTTTGTACTTTTTGTGCCTTTGTTTAAGGCGTGGTTAGGTTTTGGTGATTTTGTTTACGGCGTGGTTAGGTTTTGGTGCCTTTGTTTTAGGCGTGGTTAGGTTTTGGTGCCTTTGTTTTAGGCGTGGTTAGGTTTTGGTGATTTTGTTTACGGCGTGGTTAGGTTTTGGTGCCTTTGTTTAAGGCGTGGTTAGGTTTTGGTGATTTTGTTTACGGCGTGGTTAGGTTTTGGTGCCTTTGTTTAAGGCGTGGTTAGGTTTTGGTGCCTTTGTTTAAGGCGTGGTTAGGTTTTGGTGATTTTGTTTAATGTGTGGTTAGGTTTTGGTGCCTTTGTTTAATGCGTGGTTAGGTTTTGGTGATTTTGTTTAATGCATGGTTAGGTTTTGGTGATTTTGTTTAAGGCGTGGTTAGGTTTTGGTGATTTTGTTTACGGCGTGGTTAGGTTTTGGTGCCTTTGTTTAATGCGTGGTTAGGTTTTGGTGATTTTGTTTAAGGCGTGGTTAGGTTTTGGTGCCTTTGTTTAAGGCGTGGTTAGGTTTTGGTGCCTTTGTTTAAGGCATGGTTAAGTGATTTTGTTTAAGGCGTGGTTAGGTTTTGGTGATTTTGTTTAAGGCGTGGTTAGGTTTTGGTGCCTTTGTTTAAGGCGTGGTTAGGTTTTGGTGATTTTGTTTAGGCGTGGTTAGGTTTTGGTGCCTTTGTTTTAGGCGTGGTTAGGTTTTGGTGATTTTGTTTTAGGCGTGGTTAGGTTTTGGTGATTTTGTTTTAGGCGTGGTTAGGTTTTGGTGCCTTTGTTTTAGGCGTGGTTAGGTTTTGGTGATTTTGTTTACGGCGTGGTTAGGTTTTGGTGCCTTTGTTTAAGGCGTGGTTAGGTTTTGGTGATTTTGTTTACGGCGTGGTTAGGTTTTGGTGCCTTTGTTTAAGGCGTGGTTAGGTTTTGGTGCCTTTGTTTAAGGCGTGGTTAGGTTTTGGTGATTTTGTTTACGGCGTGGTTAGGTTTTGGTGACTTTGTTTAATGCGTGGTTAGGTTTTGGTGATTTTGTTTAATGCGTGGTTAGGTTTTGGTGATTTTGTTTAAGGCGTGGTTAGGTTTTGGTGATTTTGTTTACGGCGTGGTTAGGTTTTGGTGCCTTTGTTTAATGCGTGGTTAGGTTTTGGTGATTTTGTTTAAGGCGTGGTTAGGTTTTGGTGCCTTTGTTTAAGGCGTGGTTAGGTTTTGGTGCCTTTGTTTAAGGCATGGTTAGGTTTTGGTGATTTTGTTTAAGGCGTGGTTAGGTTTTGGTGCCTTTGTTTAAGGCGTGGTTAGGTTTTGGTGATTTTGTTTAAGGCGTGGTTAGGTTTTGGTGCCTTTGTTTAAGGCGTGGTTAGGTTTTGGTGATTTTGTTTACGGCGTGGTTAGGTTTTGGTGCCTTTGTTTTATGCGTGGTTAGGTTTTGGTGCCTTTGTTTTAGGCGTGGTTAGGTTTTGGTGATTTTGTTTACGGCGTGGTTAGGTTTTGGTGCCTTTGTTTAAGGCGTGGTTAGGTTTTGGTGCCTTTGTTTAAGGCGTGGTTAGGTTTTGGTGATTTTGTTTACGACGTGGTTAGGTTTTGGTGCCTTTGTTTAAGGCGTGGTTAGGTTTTGGTGCCTTTGTTTAAGGCGTGGTTAGGTTTTGGTGATTTTGTTTACGGCGTGGTTAGGTTTTGGTGCCTTTGTTTAAGGCGTGGTTAGGTTTTGGTGATTTTGTTTAATGTGTGGTTAGGTTTTGGTGCCTTTGTTTAATGCGTGGTTAGGTTTTGGTGATTTTGTTTAATGCATGGTTAGGTTTTGGTGATTTTGTTTAAGGCGTGGTTAGGTTTTGGTGATTTTGTTTACGGCGTGGTTAGGTTTTGGTGCCTTTGTTTAATGCGTGGTTAGGTTTTGGTGATTTTGTTTAAGGCGTGGTTAGGTTTTGGTGCCTTTGTTTAAGGCGTGGTTAGGTTTTGGTGCCTTTGTTTAAGGCATGGTTAGGTTTTGGTGATTTTGTTTAAGGCGTGGTTAGGTTTTGGTGCCTTTGTTTAAGGCGTGGTTAGGTTTTGGTGATTTTGTTTAAGGCGTGGTTAGGTTTTGGTGATTTTGTTTAAGGCGTGGTTAGGTTTTGGTGCCTTTGTTGAAAGGTGTGGTTACAGAAGCTAAGGTTCTGATGCTTTAATCTAACCATTCACTTTCAGTGTGTAAGGAATCAGCAAAAACTGTAATAACATTATTTTACATACCATTTTTATCCAGTTCCACAACAAAGCACCTATGCAAAGCCCTCCCACTAAACCTCTTCCAGCACCTTGCCAGTTGGTTGGCTACAGTGCCTTGCGAAAGTATTCGCCCCCCTTGAACTTTGTGACCTTTTGCCACATTTCAGGCTTCAAACATAAAGATATAAAACTTTATTTTTTTGTGAAGAATCAACAACTAGTGGGACACAATCATGAAGTGGAACGACATTTATTGGATATTTCAAACTTTTTTAACAAATCAAAAACTGAAAAATTGGGCGTGCAAAATTATTCAGTCCCCTTAAGTTAATACTTTGTAGCGCCACCTTTTGCTGCGATTACAGCTGTAAGTCGCTTGGGGTATGTCTCTATCAGTTTTGCACAGTGGTCCTGCTCAGTACTAAACGATTGGAAAATAATTTTGGTTCCAACCCCTAGATGAAGCCTACAATCAGCAGCGGTGCATGGGTAAAATCACTAAACCACTAAACAACTATTGATTTAGAACCACAGAGAGGTACCACAAGTCGCAAAGAAAACGGGAGCTGCCTCCACAATTCCAGGACCATTTCAACTTCAACATTTCAACATCATCAAATCACCTCTGCTTAGTCTAATACAGTGACAACTAAAAGATACCAAAAACAATTTAGTCCAATCAACGTCAGTTAAATATGATGTGGCTGTCCAGGGTTCTGATTTCTGTGACGAAACGGTCTATCACTCTGTCATACAGTACACGCTTTTAGTTTGTTGTTGTCCTAGGTTACCTGGCTAAAATACTTGCTCGTTAGCTTAACTTCCATTCATGGACAACATCAGGTAGTTAACATTATCCTTCTACATCTAGCTACATATTGAACATCCATCCTCTCAGGCCAGGGGCACAACAATGTATGAATTAATAGTTGGATCAGAATGGTCGTTATAATCAATGGGCAGTATGAAAAATTAAGTAATACCACAAGTCCAAATCCCTATTTCCATCCATGGCTAAATTAGGAAAGTGTCCATTTTAGCTAGCTAGCTAGCCAGCCACTGGAGGACAACACAACAAGATGCAACAATTCAAGTTGTTTCTGTCAATGACATATGCGCTCGATTCTATTTGATAGGAGTTGAAACTGGCTTCCATTGACACTTCACAGTTGTGCTCACTCAGTTTAGCTCAACACTGATTGGCTATTATTTTATACTTTTTAATACTTTTTTAATCATGGGAGGCCAAATGTTCGCTGGCTTCCCTTGCGTTCAATACTACGGGTGGCAACAATGTCATACTGTTTTGGACCAGACAGCATCAGATACATGGTCTACACATACAGAGACAGAGGGGGATTTGAAATCGGCATATTTTGCTATCCCAAACAAAGTTCTAAGGTCGTGAATTGATGTTTGCTTCAGCTGTTAGCGAGCAAGTAAAGTTAGCCCAGTACAATTACAGATGGAAGTTACCGGTATCTTCTTGCATTAGGAAGTGGTCTAGCCTGTAGGGACATTGATAAGCCAACAGTAATGAACAGGTTCAACATTTGTACATGTCGTGTTGCATTAATCAAGTGTGTTAAGTTCTGTGCAGTATGAGTGGGGAGATAACAATACAGCCAGACAGCTGTAGCAATGAATGAGGAAGTTGAGCAGACACTTTGCTCTTCACGCTATAAGGGGCTGCACTGACAGACAGACTTCTCTCAATCACACGAGACACATTTGACAGAAATACTGAACGTAGTAAGAAATACTACTACCGAACCGCTAGTTTTTTTTGTTTCAAAAAGTACAGAAGTTTTTGATATAGCGTGCAACACACATACAAACAGCTGTGCCCTGCAGTGGCCTCTGTGAAAGTGATTATTGCCCTGCAGTGGCCTCTGTGAGAGTGATTATTGCCCTGCAGTGGCCTCTGTGAAAGTGATTATTGCCCTGCAGTGGCCTCTGTGAGAGTGATTATTGCCCTGCAGTGGCCTCTGTGAGAGTGATTATTGCCCTGCAGTGGCCTCTGTGAGAGTGATTATTGCCCTGCAGTGGCCTCTGTGAGAGTGATTAGTGCCCTGCAGTGGCCTCAGTGAAAGTGATTATTGCCCTGCAGTGGCCTCTGTGAGAGTGATTAGTGCCCTGCAGTGGCCTCTGTGAGAGTGATTAGTGCCCTGCAGTGGCCTCAGTGAAAGTGATTATTGGCCTGCAGTGACCTCTGTGAGAGTGATTATTGCCCTGCAGTGGCCTCTGTGAGAGTGATTAGTGCCCTGCAGTGGCCTCTGTGAGAGTGATTATTGGCCTGCAGTGACCTCTGTGAGAGTGATTAGTGCCCTGCAGTGGTCTCTGTGAGAGTGATTAGTGTCCTACAGTGACCTCTGTGAGAGTGATTAGTGTCCTACAGTGACCTCTGTGAGAATGATTAGTGTCCTGCAGTGGCCTCTGTGAGAGTGATTAATGTCCTGCAGTGGCCTCTGTGAGAGTGATTAGTGTTGAACTCTGCCTACAGTTAATGTCCCCCATCCCCATCATTGTCATGACAACGAGACATTTCCTGTCCCCTGTCAGTCAGTCTATCCCACAGGCCACTGCTCAGGCCACTGTCCTCTACTAGTCAGTCTGTCCCACAGGCCCCTGCTCACCCCACTGTCCTCTACTAGTCAGTCTGTCCCACAGGCCACTGCTCACCCCACTGTCCTCTACTAGTCAGTCTGTCCCACAGGCCACTGCTCACCCCACTGTCCTCTACTAGTCAGTCTGTCCCACAGGCCACTGCTCACCCCACTGTCCTCTACTAGTCAGTCTGTCCCACAGGCCCCTGCTCACCCCACTGTCCTCTACTAGTCAGTCTGTCCCACAGGCCACTGCTCACCCCACTGTCCTCTACTAGTCAGTCTGTCCCACAGGCCACTGCTCATCCCACTGTCCTCTACCTCCCTTTGCTCTGCATAGCCCTCCCAGAACACCCACGTAGGCATATACAAAATGAGACCTGCACTCAAGCACACCCACATCCTGTTGCTTCTTCTTCATCCAACCAGAAGACCAGAACCTATTCATATGGGATTAAAGCAAAGCAGTGTACTATTGACAATAAGAAATGAAGCCTTCACAGGGTCTAATGATTAACAGTGCAGCAGCTGCTGTTTTACACACACACACACACACACACACACACACACACACACACACACACACACACACACACACACACACACACACACACACACACACACACACACACACACACACACACACACACACACACACACACACACAGATTATTTCAACCAATAAATATATCCCATCCAGGCCTCCCGAGTGGCGCAGTGGTCTAAGGAACCGCGTTGCCACTACAGATCCTGGTTCGATTACAGGTTGTGTTGCATCTGACCGGGAGACCCATGAGGTGGCACACATCGTTGTCCGGGTTAAGGGAGGGTTTGGCCGGCAGGGATGTTCTTGTCCCATCGTGCTCTAGCAACTCCAGTGGCGGGCTGGGTGCCTGCACGCTGACACGGTCGCCATGGGGAACGGTGTTTCCTCCGACACAGTGGTGCGGCTAACTTCCGGGTTAGGCGGGCATTGTTGCTTGGCGGGAGTCATGTTTTGGAGTCCGTACAGGAGTTGCAGCGACGGGACAAGACTTTAACTACCGATTGGTGAGAAAATGGGTTTAAAAAAAGACCACATCAAGTTTAAAACACCACACCACCTGCCTTTCTCGCTCTATAAAACACCACACCGCCTGCCTTTCTCTCTCTATAAAACACCACACCCCCTGCCTTTCTCTCTCTATAAAACACCACACCGCCTGCCTTTCTCTCTCTATAAAACACCACACCACCTGCCTTTCTCTCTCTATAAAACACCACACCGCCTGCCTTTCTCTCTCTATAAAACACCACACCGCCTGCCTTTCTCTCTCTATAAAACACCACACCACCTGCCTTTCTCTCTCTATAAAACACCACACCGCCTGCCTTTCTCTCTCTATAAAACACCACACCGCCTGCCTTTCTCTCTCTATAAAACACCACACCGCCTGCCTTTCTCTCTCTATAAAACACCACACCACCTGCCTTTCTCTCTCTATAAAACACCACACCGCCTGCCTTTCTCTCTCTATAAAACACCACACCGCCTGCCTTTCTCTCTCTATAAAACACCACACCGCCTGCCTTTCTCTCTCTATAAAACACCACACCGCCTGCCTTTCTCTCTCTATAAAACACCACACCGCCTGCCTTTCTCTCTCTATAAAACACCACACCGCCTGCCTTTCTCTCTCTATAAAACACCACACCGCCTGCCTTTCTCTCTCTATAAAACACCACACCGCCTGCCTTTCTCTCTCTATAAAGCCAGTGAAGGAACTGAGACAGTAAAACAAACCAAATGTAACTGTAGCTCTCACACACAACGTTCCTAGACTAAAAGGTTGAAGCTGCACTTATGGGGCTCAAAATGGGGGTTTGGATGGCTGGCAGCAGATTCATAAAAGAGGGCCATATCCCCCTTCTACTTCTCTTCCGGCTTTCTCTCAGTAGTGTCTCATGGGCTGAGGCACGGGGCCCTTGCTCTGCATGAATGGCATGCTGCTGTGCTCTGCCATGCTCCACTGTGTTCTGCTCCACTGTGTGTCCTTGGTTCAGCTAGCAGACAAACAATACTGTCTGTGTCAACCATTAACACACTGTAGTCTCTAGAGAGACTTCTCCCTCCCTCTATTTTTCTCTGCAGGCTAACTCTCTTTCTCAAACCCATCTCTTTCCCTCCATCTGGCCAACACTGAGAAAGAGGAAGCTTATTCATCATTATAATATGAAGATAATTTGTCACTTCTCCATTTGGAGAGAGTGAGAAAGTTAACCCTTTACACTTGTACCAGTATACGGGTTGAAAATGGCTGTACAGTAAAATTACAGCAAACATGGGTAGTCCTGCGAACGTGCTTCTACACCTGCATTGCATGCTGTTTGGGGTTTTAGGCTGGGTTTCTGTACAGCACTTTGAGATATCAGCTGATGTACGAAGGGCTATATAAATACATTTGATTTGATTTAGGAGATGTTCCCATTCGGTCCCTTAAGGGCTTCGGTGCGACGTTATCCACTGACATTCTGTGAACGTTCTAATGAGAATGTTGCATGATGGTCCCAAGGAAACATTCTCTGGGGGGCCTTTGTCTGGTTCCCTGTATGTTCCCAGGACATCAAGGAGGACCATGGCAGGACTTTTTTAAGGACGTTCTCAGAAATGTCATTTTACTAGGCCATAAGACATCCTGTGATGGTCCCAAGGGAACGTTTTGTGGGGGACTTTTGAATAGTTCCCGGTTTTTAGGATGTTCCTGGGATGTTGTGTCATGGTCCACTGAACGTTCTTGGGACGTTGTGTCGTGGTCCCCTGGAGGTTTTTTGCCTAGTTCATTTTCTTAGGACATCCCAACCGGGGACTAGACAAAACCTCCATTAGATCATGACACAACGTCCCAAGAATGTCCTAAAATTGTCCCTGGGGACGCCCCCGAGACCAACCGGGAACTAGACAAAACCTCCAGGGACCATGACACAACGTCCTGACGACGATAGGCGACAATTTTGTGACATCCTAGAGACGTCCTAACGACGTCCTAACGACAACAAAACGATAAAAATGAACAAAGACGAAACAGTCCCGTAACTGGAACACTAACACTGGAACACTGGAAACAGGAACAATCACCCACAAAATACCCACAGAATATGGCTTCCTAAATATGGTTCCCAATCAGAGACAACGATAGACAGCTGCCTCTAATTGAGAACCAATCTAGGCAACCATAGACTTACAAAAACACCTAGATAGGTATCACCCCCATAAACATACAAAACCCCTAGACAATGCAAAAACACATATATCACCCATGTCACACCCTGACCTAACTAAAATAACAAAGAAAACAAAGAATACTAAGGTCAGGGTGTGACATATACATCACGCTTCACAGCTCTGTATGGTTTTTGACTGACAGACATTTTGAACTTGAGCGCGACAAGAAGTTGCCCCCATCCCTCCGGATAATTGGGCAACTTTTGAAGATGTTTTTGTTGTCTGATTGAGGGAAATGCTCTAAATTAAGATGACTCAATGTATTTGAAAGATGCGACATTGAGGATTAAAATAAATACCACTTTGACGTCATACAAGCAAGCCAAACACCTGTGCATCCAAATGCGCACTTCACATCACAGAACTCATGTCATATACAATGTCAACGTTTATGATCAACGTGTTTGATGTACAGTTACAAGATGACATGTGATAACCTGAGTTGTTCTGAACACAATGAGCCTATGTTTGTTTATTGTGGTGTAAAGCCATGTTTGTTATGGCTTTACAGCACCTGCCATCACATGGCTGTAGAGTTATTCATCCAAAAGAACCCAGAGAGTGTTCTTCAATGGAAGCTTCTCTAACATCAGATATGTACAGTGCGGTGACCCTCAGGGCAGTTGCCTTGGGCCATTACTCTTCACTATTTTCACAAATGATTTGCCACGGGTCTTACACAAAGCTAGAGTGACTATGTCTGCAGATGATTCCACACTCTACATGTCAGCACCCAAAGCCAGTGACATCACTGACATTCTAAACAAGGAGTTACAGTCAGTATCAGAATGGGTGATTAATAATAGACTGGTCTTAAATACATCGACAACTAAAAGCGTTGTGATTGGTTGAAAACATTCTCTAAGACCTGAACCTCAACTGGAGTTGTGTATAAAGGGTGTGACCATTGAACAAGTTGAAGAAGCTAAACTCCCAGGTATAACATTATATAGTCAATTATCATGGTCAAGTCATATTGACTAAGTTGTTGTGAAGATGGGGAGGTCTGTCTGTATAAAAATATGTTCTGTGTTGACACAAATCAACTACTAGTTATTCAGGCTCTGATCTTGTCTCATCTTGATTACTGTCCAGTAATATGGTCAAGTGCAGCAAAGAAAGACCTAACGAAGGTGGAGCTGACTCAGAACAGAGCAGCACACCTTGCCTGTCATCACCAACATGCATGTCAGTCTGCCCTGGTTGAGGGTTGAAGAGAGATTAACTGCTTCTCTTCTAGTTTTTATTAGAAATATTACTGTGATTAAAATTCCAGATTGTCTGTATAATAAAATAATATTCAACTCAGACCCCACAAGACATGTGATCATGGGTTTCTTCAGACACCCATACATACCCCACAAAGCATGTCACCAGGGGTCTCTTCAGACACCCATACATACCCCACAAGACATGTCACCAGGGGTCTCTTCAGACACACATACATACCCCACAAGACATACCACCAGGGGTCTCTTCACAGTCCCCAAATCCAAAACGAATTCACGGCAATGCATTGTATTATAGAGCCATGATTGCATGGAACGTCCTTCAATCTCCCATTACTCAAGGAAACAGCTAAATGACCTTCAAATACAGATTAAACAACATTTCATGGAACGGTGGGGACTGTGAGGGGACAGAAACATACACACACACAGACACACACACAAACACACACACAAAAACACACACACACACACACACACACACACACACACACACACACACACACACACACACACACACACACACACACACACACACACACACACACACACAAAAACACACACACACACACACACACACACACACACACACACACACACACACACACACACACACACACACACACACACACACACACACACACACACACACACACACACACACACACACACACACACACACACACACACACACACACACACACACACACACACACACACACACACACACACACACACACACACACACACACACACACACGCACCTGAATGCACTCATGACTCCTTTATATTCTCATCAAAGTTAAGATCTGTTTGTCTGAATTGCCGTGTGTCTCCGTGTGTCTCTGTGAGACTCTGTGTGTCTCTGTGTGTCTCTGTGTGTCTCTGTGTGTTTCTGTGAGACTCTGTGTTTCTCTGTGAGACTCTGTGTGTCTCTGTGAGACTCTGCATGTCTCTGCGTTTCTCTGTGAGACTCTGTGTGTCTCTGTGTGTCTCTGTGAGACTCTGTGTGTCTCTTCGTGTCTCTGTATGTCTCTGTGTGTTTCTGTGAGACTGTGTGTCTCTGCATGTCTCTGTGAGACTCTGTGTGTTTCTGTGAGACTCTGTGTGTCTCTCTGTCTCTGTGAGACTCTGCATGTCTCTGCATTTCTCTGTGAGACTGTGTGTTTCTGTGTGTCTCTGCGTGTCTCTGTGTGTCTCTGCGTGTCTCTGTGAGACTGTGTGTTTCTGTGTGTCTCTGCGTGTCTCGGTGTGTCTCTTCGTGTCTCTGTCTGTTTCTGTGAGACTGTGTCTCTTCGTGTCTCTGTATGTCTCTGTGTTTCTGTGAGACTGTGTGTCTCTATGTGTCTCTTCGTGTCTCTGTATGTTTCTTTGTGTCTCTGTGAGACTGTGTGTCGGCGTGTCTCCGCATGTTTCTGTGAGACTCTGTGTGTCTCTGAATGTCTCTGCATGTTTTCCGAGGGGACATATTTTGCTAGTCGTTGACATGTGAATGCACACATGCCTGTTGATAAAACTGTTGATAAAACGGATGAAAAAACAAGAGACCCGCTATCCCCCAGAAAGGAATCCAAGACACAGTACAGACACAAAGGCTGAAATATTCTTGGAGGATCCAAGCAAGAGAATGTTTTGTTGCGTTTTAGTTTGAGGCGACTCCCAATCCTCCCTAATATGGTAGCAGTGGTGGAAAAAGCACCCAATTGTCATACTTCAGTAAAAGTAAAGATACCTTAATAGAAAATGACTGAAGTAAAAGTGAAAGTCACCAAGTAAAATACTACTAGAGCAAAAGTCTTAAAGTATTTGGGTTTGAATATAACTAAGTATTAAAAAGTAAAAGTAATTGCTAAAATATACTTAAGTATCAAAAGTACAAGTATAAATAATTTCACGTTCCTTATATTAAGCAAACCAGATGGCATGATTACATTTTTTAAAATGATTTTACGGATAGCCAGGGGCACACTCCAACACTCAGACATAATTTACAAATGAAGCCTTTGTGTTTAGTGAGTCTCCCAGATCAGAGGCAGTAGGGATGACCAGGGCCCTCATTTATCAATGTTGCGTAGAAAACCTTCTAAATTAACTCGCACGAAGAACATTTAGAATGTTCGCAAGTACAAAAAAGTTGGTATTTATCAATTTGCTCGTAATCTTGATTTACACACACATGTAAGTATTTTGTCTTGATAAATCAGACACGTTCTAAAACACTGTGCTAGTGCACGTGAAGTCACATTTACATGAAGAACCGCCCTAAATGACCAATTATGGTCACAAACCTTCCCTTTAAAGCTGCAAGAAATGTCACAAATTTATGTCCGCCAACATGGAGAAATCAAAGAAGACAAAGAAAAACACATTTTTCAGATGCAGAAATAGAACCTTTGATTACCGAAGTGGAAGCAAACCAGCCATACACTCATCTGAGTGCAGAACATACTTGTTGGAGCCCTCAGCAATGGCTTGACGAATAAGACGAATATTGCTCGTGAGCAGGTTAGAGCTGTGGTCAATTATGCCTCATCTGAGTGCAGAACAGTTAATGAAATTGAAAAGAAATGGTTTGATTTGAAAACACATGCAAAATAGTTTAATTATGATCCACAAAAGGGATATAAGTGCCACAGGAGGAGGACAGAGTGACTCTTCACTGTCTGCTATGGACCAGCACATTGGCACCATAATTGGAGAGACCTCAGTGTCTGGCATCACATTTGTGATGGTGATACTGAGGACCCTCTCCCAGACCCTGAAGGACTACCAGACACACCAACTGATGGTGATACTGAGGATCCTCTCCCAGACCCTGAATGAATACCAAATACACCAACTGATGGTGATACTGAGGACCCTCTCCCAGACCCTGAATGAATACCAAACACACCAACTGATGGTGATACTGAGGACCCTCTCCCAGACCAATTGTTCCTGCGACATTTGTAAATCCAGAAATCCCTTTTCCCTCTGGCCTGTTGCACAGCAGTGAAGGAAACTGTATGTATTGTGGGGTTCAATGAAACAATACCACGAAGGACTGCAGGAAATATCCGGCTCATGGTTGGTTGTGAAATGCCAGATCGATCCGCAATCTACCCGTTGGAACGTTCCAGTGGCCAAAAAACCCAGGGTGGAGAGGACTTGGGTTTGCACTGGGATGGTATTGGTGCGTCTCGTCTCCCTTTCTAATACTGGAGAGAGTTGGTCGCAGCGATACAATAAAACATGCCCTGGAAAACTAAATCTACCAATAAACCAAGCGTCGCAAGTCAGCAAAAATAAATCTGCACGCTCATTGAAAACACTCTCCCTGTGTAATGCAGCTTGTGTCAGATCCTCCACCAAGTCACAACGCCTCAGTGATGCCTTTTATGTTGTTTAACTGGTTTAACTCAATCCGACCTTACATTCCACTCTCTTTCAAACTGACTTTATTATTCAATTAGGCTTAAATGGTTTCATGTTTATGAATTCGCTAGCACCCCTGAGAAAACTATTAGCAACTTAAGTGTCTATAAAATAAATACATGAATTAACTATTCATGTGACATCATTTTTTCTTCATAGTTGATGATTTGGTCCAAGTATGCCAATCCTTTCTCCATTTGGTGGGGGGGATTTCATTAGACGTTTGACTTTTCTACAACGAGGTGCTGTGGGTGCTCATGGTCAAGAGGTGTGCTTAAATGTACGCACATTCTCAAGTATAAGTACAAACGGATAACTTCCACACTTTGCTTAGAAACTATGGCATGGTTTACAAACATGTCTGTCCATACACAACATTGATAAATGAGGGCCCTGGGATGTTCTTTTGATAAGTGAAAGAATTACAACCTTTTTCTGTCCTGCTAAGCATTCAAAATGTAACGAGTACTTTTGTGTGTCAGGGAAAATGTATGGAGTAAAAAACACATTTTTATATCTTTATTTAACCAGGCAAGTCAGTTAAGAACAAATTCTTATTTTCAATGACAGCCTAGGAACAGTGGGTTAACTGCCTGTTCAGGGGCAGAATGACAGATTTGTGCGTTGTCAGCTCGGGGATTTGAACTTGTAACCTTTTGTTAACTAGTCCAACTCTCTAACCACTAGGCTAACCTGCCGCGCCACATAATTTTCTTTAGTAAAAAAGTGAAATAAAAGTTGTCAAAAATATAAATAGTAAAGTAAAGATACCCCCCAAAAACTATTGGAGTAGTACTTTAAAGTATTTTTATTGAAGTACTTTACACCACTGTAGATAGGGCAGTAAAAAACACTGAGATGTCTTTGAGCCAGAGGCTGTGGCTGCATGCAGGCTGTAGCTGCTGTGTCTTTGTAAATCAGAGGTGGTGCAGATTAGGCGTGGATAGAATACAATATAGAATGGAATACACACACGCACACACACACACACACACACACACACACACACACACACACACACACACACACACACACACACACACACACACACACACACACACACACACACACACACACACACACACACACACACACACACACACACACACACACACACACACACACACACACACACACCCTACATCTTCATCTCAACAGACACATACATCACAGAAGAACGTCCCCATCACCAGTTGGCCACCCTTATATCACCTGCTCTGACACTAGCCTGGCGGACACTGCAAAGCGATGGGCTATTAATATATGGACACATGCACACTATCAATATAGGGGCAGCAGCGAGAGTGGAAATGTGATCCCTCTTTACAAGAACCCCTCAGCTCCATTAGCACCAGGCTGATTTATTAAACCTGTGTGTGTGTGTGTGTGTGTGTGTGTGTGTGTGTGTGTGTGTGTGTGTGTGTGTGTGTGTGTGTGTGTGTGTGTGTGTGTGTGTGTGTGTGTGTGTGTGTGTGTGTAACACTGTCTAGGCCGGCTTTGAGTTAGGGATGTGGATGGGGTGCAGGGTTAAGGAGGGCTGAGACAGAGATATAGGGGTGGGGTGGTGTATAGCTCCACCAGGGTCTGTCCCCTCTCACCCCTCCCTGGCTGATTGGGAGTGAGAGTGATGGAGGAGAGGAAGGTGTCGGGATGACAGTATTAGAGGAGTGAGAGGAGTGAGAGGAGGAGAGGAGGAAGAGGGTGGTGGATGGGAGGCAAGTAATAGAAGTGCTGCTCTGCAGTCGCTGTTTGACCTTTGAAACAGCACCATTTATCAGACACAGAGTTCCACAGGGTAGTAATCTATCATGCAGACTCCTCCACAGAGTTTCCACAGGGTAGGAATCTATCATGCAGACTCCTCCACAGAGCCCCATAGGTTAGTAATCTATCATGCAGACTCCTCCACAGAGCCCCATAGGTTAATAATCTATCATGCAGACTACTCCACAGAGCCCCACAGGGTAGGATTCGATCATGCAGCCTTGATTGGGGCGGTTGGACTAGTAACCAGAAGGTTGCAAGTTCAAATCCCCGAGCTGACAAGGTACAAATCTGTCGTTCTGCCCCTGAACAGGCAGTTAACCCACTGTTCCTAGGCCGTCATTGTAAATAAGAATTTGATCTTAACTGACTTGTCTAGTTAAATAAAGGTTAAAAAAAAAAAAAAACGGGACATTATTTGGCAAGGCACAAACCTGTCTATATAAGTTCCCAGTGCATGTCAGGTATCAGTGCATGTCAGGTATCAGTGCATATCAGGTATCAGTGCATGTCAGGTATCAGTGCATGTCAGGTATCAGTGCATGTCAGGTATCAGTGCATGTCAGGTATCAGTGCATGTCAGGTATCAGTGCATGTCAGGTATCAGTGCATGTCAGGTATCAGTGCATGTCAGGTATCAGTGCATGTCAGGTATCAGTGCATGTCAGTTATCAGTACATGTCAGTTATCAGTGCATGTCAGGTATCAGTGCATGTCAGGTATCAGTGCATGTCAGGTATCAGTGCATGTCAGGTATCAGTGCATGTCAGGTATCAGTGCATGTCAGGTATCAGTGCATGTCAGTTATCAGTGCATGTCAGGTATCAGTGCATGTCAGGTATCAGTGCATGTCAGGTATCAGTGCATGTCAGGTATCAGTGCATGTCAGATATCAGTGCATGTCAGGTATCAGTGCATGTCAGGTATCAGTGCATGTCAGTTATCAGTGCATGTCAGGTATCAGTGCATGTCAGGTATCAGTGCATGTCAGGTATCAGTGCATGTCAGGTATCAGTGCATGTCAGGTATCAGTGCATATCAGAGCCAAATTGAAGCCATGAGGTCGAAGGAATTGTCCGTAGATCTCTGAGACAGGATTGTGTCAAGGCACAGATCTGGGGAAGGTTACCAACAAATTTCTGCAATATTGAAGGTCCCCAAGAACACAGTGGCCTCCATTACTCTTAAATGGAAGACGTTTGGAACCACCAAGACTCTTCCTAGAGCTGGCCTCCCGGCCAAACTGAGAAGTCCGTGGAGAAGGGCCCTGATGGTCACTCTGACAGAGCTCCAGAGTTCCTATGTGGAGATGGGAGAACATTCCAGAAGGACAACCATCTTTGCAACACTCCACCAATCAGGTCTTTATTTTTGAGTGGCCAGATGGATATTGAACATAACTGGAGAGACCTGAAAATAGCTATGCAGCAACGCTCCTCATCCAACCTGACAGAGCTTGAGAGGATCTACAGAGAAGAATGGGAGAAACTCCCCAGATAGAGATGTGCCAAGCTTGTAGCATCATACCCAAGAAGACTCGTGGATGTAATCATTGCTAAAGGTGCTTCAACAAAGTAAAGGGTCTGAATACTTAGGTAAATGTCATATTTCAAGTTTTTTTTGGTGATACATTTGCAAACAATTATAAAAACCTGTTTTTGCTTTGCCGGGCACCTGCAAGCTGACTTTGTTCGTCAGTTGACCGGTGTTTCCTCCGACACGTTGGTAGGGCTCCGGGTTAAACTGGAGGGTGTTAAGGAGCGTGGCTTGGCAGGTCATGTTTCAGAGGATACATGACTCGACCTTCGCATCGCCCGAGCCCGTTGGGGAGTTGCAGCAATGAGACAAGATAGTAATTGGATATCAAGAAAAACACGGTTCAAATACCCTCCCTCATACCGTCAAAACGTAGAAAAATATTGTGATATGATATTTCGCTCATATCGCCGAGCCCTGTCTCTCTCTCTTCTCTTTATGTCTCTGTCAATGTCTCTCCCTTCCCCCCATGGGGTTTCTTCCTTCATATTAGGCCTGGGCAAATACAACACATCTCACTAGATATGGTGAAATATGGAACCAGCGCTCTGAGGGAGCATATCAGTAGACAGCATGGAGGATGAAAGAGACAGCAACAGAAGACACAGAAAAATGAAATACAAAATGATGGACAGAGAAATCCCATTGAACGTCACTCATTTAGATATTCTAACATACAGTCGTGGCCAAAAGTTTTGAGAATGACACAAATACACATTTTCACAAAGTTTGCTGCTTCAGTGTCTTTAGATATTTTTGTCAGATGTTACAATGGAATACTGAAGTATAATTACAAGCATTTCATAAGTGTCAAAGGCTTTTATTGACAATTATATGAAGTTGATGCAAAGAGTCAATATTTGCAGTGTTGACTCTTCTTTTTCAAGACCTCTGCAATCCGCCCTGGCATGCTGTCAATTAACTTCTGGGCCACATCCTGACTGATGGCAGCCCATTCTTGCATAATTAATGCTTGGAGTTTATCAGAATTTGTGTGTTTTTGTTTGTCTGTCACGTTGGTCGTGACGATGAGACCAAGGTGCAGCGTGATTTGAATAAATTCTTCTTTATTTACGAAGAACACGAAGAACACTAAACAAACTAACAAAATAACAAAACCAACGTGAGGCTAATAATAACGATTGCTGACATGCAACTACACATAGACCAAAATGGAAAATGGCAACCTAAATAGGATCCCCAATCAGAAACAACAACAAACAGCTGTCTCTGATTGGGAACCAATTCAGGCCACCATAGACCTACATTTACCTAGACAAACAAAAACCCCATAGATGTACAAAAAACCAGAGACACACATACCACCCTCATCACACCCTGACCTAACCAAAATAATAAAGAAAACAAAGATAACTAAGGTCAGCGGGTGACATTGTCCACCCGCACCTTGAGGATTGTTTTCAATGGGATTAAGGTTTGGGGAGTTTCCTGGCCATGGACCCAAAACATCTATGTTTTGTTCCCTAAGTCACTTATTTATCACTTTTGCCTTATGGCTAAATGCTGGAACAGACATTGTTCGTAAACAAACTGTTCCTGGATGGTTGGGAGAAGTTGCTCTTGGAGGATGTGTTGGTACCATTCTTTATTCATGGCTGTGTTCTTAGGCAGTATTGTGAGTGAGCCCACTCCCTTGGCTGAGAAGCAACCCCACACATGAATGGTTTCAGGATGCTTTACTGTTGGCATGACACAGGCCTGATGGTAGCGCTCACCTTGTCTTCTCCGGACAAGCTTTTTTCCGGATGCCCCAAACAATCGGAAAGGGGATTCATCAGAGAAAATTACTTTACCCCAGTCCTCAGCAGTCCAATCTCTGTACCCTTTGCAGAATATCAGTCTGTCCCTGATGTTTTTCCTGGAGAGAAGTTGCTTCTTTGCTGCCCTTCTTGACCCCAGGCCATCCTCCAAAAGTCTTTGCCTCACACCTGATGCAGATTCACTCACACCTGCCTGCTGCCATTCCTGAGCAAGCTCTGTACTGGTGGTGCCCCGATCCAGCAGCTGAATTAACTTTAGGAGATGGTCCTGGCACTTGCTGGACTTTCTTGGTTGCCCTGAAGCCTTCTTCACAACAATTGGAGTATATGCAATGTTACTGGCAGTAATATCCTTGCCTGTGAAGCCCTTTTTGTGCAAAGCAATGATGACGGTACGTGTTTCCTTGCAGGTAACCATGTTTGACAGAGGACGAACAATGATTCCAAGCACCACCCTCCTTTTGAAGCTTCCAGTCTGTTATTCAAACTCAATCAGCATGACAGAGTGATCTCCAGCCTTGTCCGCGTCAACATTCACACCTGTGTCCTTTTGTGGCAGGGCTGAAATGCAGTGGGAATGTTTTTGGGGGGATTCAGTTTATTTGCATGGAAAAGAGGGACTTTGCAATTAATTGCAATTCATCTGATCATTCTTCATAACATTTTGGAGTTTATGCAAATTGCCATCATACAAACTGAGGCAGCAGACTGTGAAAATGTATATTTGTGTCATTCTCAAAACTTTTAGCTACGACTGTAGGTTATAGATAGAGGATGTGGTTATAACGTAGCTGTAGTTATAATGTAGCTGTAGTTATAACGTAGCTGTAGTTATAACGTAGCTGTAGTTATAACGTAGCTGTAGTTATAATGTAGCTGTAGTTATAACGTAGCTGTAGTTATAATGTAGCTGTAGTTATAATGTAGCCGTAGTTATAACGTAGCTGTTTGTTATAATGTAGCTGTAGTTATAACGTAGCTGTAGTTATAATGTAGCTGTAGTTATAACGTAGCTGTTTGTTATCATGTAGCTGTAGTTATAAAGTAGCTGTAGTTATAACGTAGCTGTAGTTATAACGTAGCTGGTACGGCAACTGCTCCGCCCTCAACCGTAAGGCTCTCCAGAGGGTAGTGAGGACTGCACAACGCATCACCGGGGGCAAACTACCTGCCCTCCAGGACACCTACACCACCCGTTGTTACAGGAAGGCCATAAAGATCATCAAGGACATCAACCACCCGAACCACTGCCTGTTCACCCCGCTATCATCCAGAAGGCGAGGTCAGTACAGGTGCATCAAAGCTGGGACCGAGAGACTGAAAAACAGCTTCTATCTCAAGGCCATCAGACTGTTAAACAGCCACCACTAACACTGAGTGGCTGCTGCCAACACACTGTCATTGACACTGACCCAACTCCAGCCATTTTAATAATGGGAAATGATGTAAATATATCACTAGCCACTTTAAACAATGCTACCTTATATAATGTTACTTACCCTACATTATTCATCTCATATGCATATGTATATACTGTACTCTACATCATCGACTGCATCCTTATGTAACACATGTATCACTAGCCACTTTAACTATGCCACTTTGTTTACTTTGTCTACACACTCATCTCATATGTATATACTGTACTCGATACCATCTACTGTATGCTGCTCTGTACCATCACTCATTCATATATCCTTATGTACATGTTCCTTATCCCCTTACACTGTGTATAAGACAGTAGTTTTGGAATTGTTAGTTAGATTACTTGTCGGTTATCACTGCATTGTCGGAACTAGAAGCACAAGCATTTCGCTACACTCACATTAACATCTGCTAACCATGTGTATGTGACAAATAAAATTTGATTTGATTTGATTTGATTTAGCTGTTTGTTATAATGTAGCTGTAGTAATAATGTAGCTGTAGTTATAACGTAGCTGTAGTTATAGCGTAGCTGTTTGTTATAATGTAGCTGTAGTTATAATGCAGCTGCAGTTATAACGTAGCTGTTTGTTATAATGTAGCTGTAGTTATAACGTAGCTGTAGTTATAATGTAGCTGTAGTTATAACGTAGCTGTTTGTTATCATGTAGCTGTAGTTATAATGTAGCTGTAGTTATAATGTAGCTGTAGTTATAACGTAGCTCTTTGTTATAATGTAGCTGTAGTTATAATGTAGCTGTAGTTATAACGTAGCTGTTTGTTATAATGTAGCTGTAGTTATAATGTAGCTGTAGTTATAACGTAGCTGTAGTTATAATGTAGCTGTAGTTATAATGTAGCTGTAGTTATAATGTAGCTGTAGTTATAATGTAGCTGTAGTTATAATATAACTGTAGTTATAATGTAGCTGTAGTTATAATGTAGCTGTAGTTATAATGTAGCTGTAGTTATAACATAGCTGCAGTTATAATGTAGCTGTAGTTATAATATAGCTGTAGTTATAATGTAGCTGTAGTTATAATGTAGCTGTAGTTATAATGTAGCTGTAGTTATAATGTAACTGTAGTTATAACGTAGCTGTAGTTATAACGTAGCTGTAGTTATAACGTAGCTGTAGTTATAACGTAGCTGTAGTTATAATATAGCTGTAGTTATAATGTAGCTGTAGTTATAATGTAGCTGTAGTTATAATGTAGCTGTAGTTATAACGTAGCTGTAGTTATAACGTAGCTGTAGTTATAACGTAGCTGTAGTTATAATGTAGCTGTAGTTATAATGTAGATGTAGTTATAATGTAGCTGTTTGTTATAATGTAGCTGTAGTTATAATGTAGCTGTAGTTATAATGTAGATGTAGTTATAATGTAGCTGTT
>NC_060181.1:13249100-13284100 GCF_021184085.1 Oncorhynchus gorbuscha | reverse complement strand
TCCTTGCCGTCCCTAGGAGGGGTGTATCACTTGAGTGGGTTGAATCACAGACGTGATCTTCCTGTCCGGTTTGGCGCCCCCCTCGGTCTTGTGCGGTGGGGGAGATCTTCGTTGGCTACACTCAGCGTTATCTCAGGGTAGTAAGTTGGTGGTCTGTTGATAATCCTCTTGTGAAATGGGGGCTGTGCTTTGACAAAGTGGGTGGGGCTATATCCTGCCTGGTTGGCCCTGTCCGGGGGTATCGTCAGACGGGACCACAGTGTCCCTCGACCCACCCCTGTCTCAGTCTCCAGTATCCAGTATCGTTGACGCAATAGTCTATGTGCAATAGTCTTATCTGGTGTGCTGTGTGAATTCCCTCTACTTCTCTCTCTCTCTCCCTCTCTCCGTCCCCTCCCGTAGGGCCTGAGCCCTCAGGACTACCTGGCCTGATGACTCCTAGCTGTCCCCAGTCGACCTGGTCGTGCTGCTGCTCCAGATTCAACTGTTCTGCCTGCTGCTTTGGAACCCTGACCTGTTCACTGGATGTGCTACCTTGTCCCAGACCTGCTGTTATTGACTCTTTCTCGATCTACCGCACCTGCTGTCTAGACCTCTGAATGCTCGGTTATGAAAAACCAACTGACATCTACTCCTGAGGTACTGTCCTGTTCCACCCTCTACAACCACTGTGATTATTATTTGACCCTGCTGGTCATCTATAAACGTTTGAACATCTTGAAGAACAATCTGGCCTTAATGGCCATGTACTGTTATAATCTCCACCCTGCACAGCCATAAGAGGACTGGCCACCCCTCAGAGTCTGGTTCCTCTCTATGTTTCTTCCTAGCTTCCTGCCTTTCTAGGGAGTTTTCCCTAGCCACCGTGCTTCTACATCTGCATTGTTGATGTTTGGGGTTTTAGGCTGGGTTTCTGCATAGCACTTTGTGACATCTTCTGATGTAAAAAAGGGCTTTATAAATACATGTGATTGATTGTCTCTGTAACGACATCCCACCACCACCGAAGCTACAAAAAGCTAACTGGCGTTTGAAGTTGTCGGTGCCGGGGGTCCCATTGTTTGAGGTCTGAGAATACGAGGCTATTCAAATAGTGGGATCCCAGTTGGCTAGGACCAGCAGCTTCCTTCACACACACACACACACACACACACACACACACACACACACACACACACACACACACACACACACACACACACACACACACACACACACACACACACACACACACACACACACACACACACACACACACACACACACACGCACACGCACGCGCACGCACACACAAACACGTTTGTTTTACTATCCTTGAGGGGACAAAACAATTGGTTCCCATTCAAAATTATATTTTCCGTAACCCCAAACAATAACCTTAACCACAAACCACAAACCTAACCCTAACTCCTAATGCTAACCCAAACCTTAATTGTAACCATAAACCTAAACCTAACCACGAAGCCTAAAATAGCCCTATTCCTTTTGGAGACAAAATGTCCCCTTGTTTCACTATCCTTGTAAGAACGTCTGGTCCCCACAAGGATAGTAAAACCAAACACACACGCACACGCACGCACACACACACACACACACACGCACGCACGCACGCACGCACGCACGCACGCACGCACGCACACACACACACACACACACACACACACACACACACACACACGCACACGCACACACAACACACAAACACACGCACACGCACACACAAACACACAAGACAACTTTACCCTCAGCTCAGGCAGGCAGACCTGTATAGTGACTTTCTGTCTCCTCAGAGATTCCAGGTCCCTCTGCGCCCTCCTGAGTCCCTATATGTCCTCCTGAGTTCCTACCCGCCCTCCTGAGTCCCTACCCAACCTCCTGAGTCCCAATGTTTCCCCCTGAGTCCCTACCCGTACCCCTGAGTCCCTACCCGTCCCCCTGAGTCCCTACCCATCATCCTGAGTCCCAACCTGTCCCCCTGAGACCCTACCCGTCCCCCTGAGTCCCTACCCATCATCCTGAGTCCCAAAGTTTCCCCCTGAGTCCCTACCCGTACCCCTGAGTCCCTATCTGTACCCCTGAGTTACTACCCATACCCCTGAGTCTCTACCCATCCTCCTGAGGCCCTACCCGTCCCCCTGAGTCTCTACCCATCCTCCTGAGTCCCTACCCATCCCCCCGAGTCCCTACCCGTCCTCCTGAGTCCCTACCCGTCCCCCTAAGTCCCTACACATCCTCCTGAGTCCCTACCCGTCCCCTTGAGGCCCAACCCGTCATCCTGAGTCCCAATGTTTCCTCCTGAGTCCCTACCCATCCTCCTGAGTCCCTACCCATCCCCCTGAGTCCCTACCCGTCCTCCTGAGTCCCTACCCGTCCCCCTGAGGCCCTACACATCCTCCTGAGTCCCTACCCTTCCACTTGAGTCCCTACCCGTCATCCTGAGTCCCAACATTTCCCCCGGAGTCCCGACCCGTCCCCCTGAGGCCCAACGTTTCCCCCTGAGTCCCTACCCGTCCCCCTGGGGCCCAACGTTTCCCCCTGAGTCCATACCCGTCCCACGTAGGCCCAACGTTTCCCCCTGAGTCCCTACCCGTACCCCTGAGGACCTACCCATCCTCCTGAGTCCCTATGCATCCTCCTGAGTCCCTATGCGTCCTCCTGAGTCCCTATGCATCCTCCTGAGTCCCTATGCATCCTCCTGAGTCCCTATGCGTCCTCCTAAGTCCCAACGTGTCCTCCTGAGTCCCTATGCATCCTCCTGAGTCCCTATGACTCCTCCTGTGTCCCTATGCGTCCTCCTGAGTCCCTATGCATCCTCCTGAGTCCCTATGCGTCCTCCTGAGTCCCTATGCATCCTCCTGAGTCCCTATGAGTCCTCCTGAGTCCCCATGTGTCCTTCTCGTTTCATCTCCTACTCCTTATAATAACCACTACTGTATGGAGGAGTAATGGCCCCACCATTCTGCCCTACCCTGTCAGGTCATGTACAATAAACCCCCATGGAGAGGAGGACAAGAGAGGAGAAAGTTATTCAAGATGGTTTGGATTGAACCAAAGAGCCCCCACCTAAAGCTGCATATGCCCACTTAGGCCCAACGTTTCCCCCTGAGTCCCTACCCGTACCCCTGAGGTCCTACCCGTCCTCCTGAGTCCCTGAGCCCCCACCTACAGCTGCATATGCCCACTACTGTACAGTGTTTCAGAAAACGAAAGAGAGGAGAAGTATAAAATAACAGACCTGAAACTACTTTAGTAAGGAGACTACTGTATTGAGGAGACTACTATAGAAAGGAGACTAAAAATGCTGAAAATATCACCTTTTGAGCGATGGCCGCATTAGGTGTTGAATGCATCATCGGAGCGGGTATTAGTCACAAAATGGAGGGTATAGCAGAATTATCAGAAAACATGGAGGGTATAGCATAATTATCAGAAAACATGGAGGGTATAGCAGAATTATCAGAAAACATGGAGGGTATAGCAGAATTATCAGAAAACATGGAGGGTATAGCAGAATTATCAGAAAAGATCCAATTTGTAAGTCGCTCTGGATAAGAGCGTCTGCTAAATGACTTAAATGTAAATGTAATGGATATAGCAGAATTATCAAACAAGATGGAGGATATAGCAGAATTATCAGAAAAGATGGAGGATATAGCAGAATTATCAGAAAAGATGGAGGATATAGCAGAATTATCAGAAAAGATGGAGGGTATAGCAGAATTATCAAACAAGATGGAGGATATAGCAGAATTATCAAACAAGATGGAGGGTATAGCAGAATTATCAGAAAACATGGAGGATATAGCAGAATTATCAAACAAGATGGAGGGTATAGCAGAATTATCAGAAAACATGGAGGGTATAGCAGAATTATCAAACAAGATGGAGGATATAGCAGAATTATCAAACAAGATGGAGGGTATAGCAGAATTATCAGAAAAGATGGAGGGTATAGCAGAATTATCAAACAAGATGGAGGGTATAGCAGAATTATCAGAAAACATGGAGGGTATAGCAGAATTATCAGATAAGATGGAGGGTATAGCAGAATTATCAGAAAACATGGAGGGTATAGCAGAATTATCAGAAAAGATGGAGGGTATAGCAGCATTATCAGAAAAGATGGAGGGTATAGCATAATTATCAAACAAGATGGAGGATATAGCAGAATTATCAAACAAGATGGAGGGTATAGCAGAATTATCAGAAAAGATGGAGGGTATAGCAGAATTATCAGAAAAGATGGAGGATATAGCAGAATTATCAAACAAGATGGAGGGTATAGCAGAATTATCAGAAAAGATGGAGGGTATAGCAGAATTATCAAACAAGATGGAGGATATAGCAGAATTATCAGAAAAGATGGAGGATATAGTAGAATTATCAGAAAATATGGAGGGTATAGCAGAATTATCAGAAAACATGGAGGGTATAGCAGAATTATCAAACAAGATGGAGGATATAGCAGAATTATCAAACAAGATGGAGGGTATAGCAGAATTATCAGAAAACATGGAGGGTATAGCAGAATTATCAGAAAATATGGAGGGTATAGCAGAATTATCAGAAAACATGGAGGGTATAGCAGAATTATCAAACAAGATGGAGGATATAGCAGAATTATCAAACAAGATGGAGGGTATAGCAGAATTATCAGAAAACATGGAGGGTATAGCAGAATTATCAAACAAGATGTGGGGTATAGCAGAATTATCAGAAAACATGGAGGGTATAGCAGAATTATCAAACAAGATGGGGGGTATAAAGGAAGCATGATTTTAAGGGTATGACTCTTTTTCAGCTTGCCAGAAGAACCTGTCGACTGCTGGAAGAAGATTTTTTATTTTTAGCTTAAAATATATTTACATTTTTATTATACTTAAGTCAAAGTTCAATTCTAGGAGGAATCCTACAGGTTACCTCATTAACATAAGTGTGTTAAAGTAGCTGTTAGAGTTGTTAGATGCCATCTGAGGGACGACAAAAAAACTTTATAAAGTTGTAATAAACCGTTTTTCTTCTTTTTTAAATATTGTGCTTCTCAAAAAATTGTAATTGACCAAGAAAATGTTGTCTTGGCACCCCAATAAGGGTTAAGTTAAGGGCGCTGAAGGAGTCTATCACTGTGAATTTACTGTTGCTGTTCGCTTAACATTGAAAGGTGGTGTCGATATGTAATTGATCCTGCAGAGGTGGTATTTTAGCTTTGACAACCTAACACCATTACAGTTAGTTGATAAACACTTGTATCTGTTTCAATGACGCTGCCCTTCACTCACAGAGGCAATAATGAGACAAATACAATGTTGCACTCTCTATACATCTCTATGTGACAGCGGGACAGAGAATGAGGAAGTGGATAGAATCACATTTTTTTATGATTGTCGGTAAAATTAACTAAACTGAAGAAAATGTTTAACGCAATGTAAAGTGTTGGTCCCAAGTTTTATGAGCTGAAATAAAAGATCCCAGAAATGTTCCATAAGCACAAAAAAGCTCATTTCTCTCAAATGCTCAAATTTGTGCGTGCGTGTGGGTGTTTTGTGTGAGAGTTTGTTTATACTTGCAGGTATCTGCACAACTGTAGCTGTGTGACTAACCAGGCCCCAGCTGTTGCAGATTCTCACACAGACACACACACACACACAAAGCCTACTGGGAAAGCTGTGGGTCAGAGTACTGCTGCTCATCTCCCATAATCCTTTACTCTGTCAATACCACAGCTGCTGAGGATATCCCAGGGATTGACATGCCACAGACTTCATACAAACTGTCGCTCTCTTTAGCTCTCTCTGTCTCTCTCTTTCTTTTTCTCCTTCCCGCTGGCTCTCTTTCTCTCCTTCCATCTCTCTCTTTCTTTTTCTCCTTCCATCTCTCTCTTTCTTTCACTCCTTCCCTCTCTCTCTCTTTCTTTTTCTCCTTCCATCTCTCTTTCTTTCACTCCTTTCCTCTCTCTCTCTTTCTTTTTCTCCTTCCCTCTCTCTCTGTCTCTCTCTTTCTTTTTCTCCTTCCCTCTCTCTCTGTCTCTCTCTTTCTTTTTCTCCTTCCCTCTCTCTCTGTCTCTCTTTTTTTCTCCTTCCCTCTCTCTCTCTTTCTTTCTCTCCTTCCATCTCTCTCTCTTTCTTTTTCTCCTTCCCTCTCTCTCTCTTTCTTTTTCTCCTTCCCTCTTTCTCTCTTTCTTTTTCTCCTTCCCTCTCTCTCTCTTTCTTTTTCTCCTTCCCTCTCTCTCTCTTTCTTTTTCTCCTTCCCTCTCTCTCTTTCTTTTTCTCCTTCCCTCTCTCTCTCTTTCTTTTTCTCCTTCCCTCTCTCTCTCTTTCTTTTTCTCCTTCCCTCTGGCTCTGTTTCTCTCCTTCCATCTCTCTCTTTCTCTCCTTCCTTCCATCTCTCTCTCTCTTGCTCTCTCTCTCTCTGAATTCTTAGTGGTTTTAATGGGATTTCTGGATTCTAATGGTTTTAGACTGAACGAAAATATAAAAGCAACATGCAAAGGGTTGGTCCCATGTTTCATGAGCTGAAATAAAAGATCCCAGAAATGTTCCATACACACAAAAAGCTTTCAAATGTTGTGAACATATTTGGTTTACATCCCTGTTAGTGAGCATTTCTCCATTGCCAAGATAATCCATCCGCCTGACAGGTGTGGCATATCAAGAAACTAATTAAACAGCATGATTGTTACACAGGTGCACCTTGTGCAGGTGACAATAAAAGGCCACTCTAAAATATGCCGTTTTGTCACACAACACAATGCCGGAGATGTCTCAAGTTTCGAGGTTACGATGACTGCAGGAATGTACAGGAATGTACACCAGAGTTGTTACCAGATAATTGAATGTTAATTTCTCTTCCATAAGCAGCCTCTAACGTAATTTTAGGGAATTTGGCAGTACGTCCAACCGGCCTCACAACGGCAGGCCGTGTGTAACCACGCCAGCCCAGTATTTCTGTCTGTAATAAAGTCCTTTTGTGGGGAAAAACTCATTCTGATTGGCTGGCCTGGCTCCGAAGTAGGTGGGCCAGCCATGGCTGCGCCTCTGCCCAGTCATGTGAAATCCATAGATTAGTTCAATTTATTGAAATTGTTGCATGTTGCGTTTATATTTTCGTTGAGTATATACCGATACATATCACCGAAACCGGACATTTTTGATCTGCAACAGAAAAAGTAGCTTGATTTATAGAGACGGTTTTCTATTAAGCGTTATTAATTGTTTGATTGAATGACAGAGAAATTAAACTGTTAACTTCCCCTCTCTCATGGTCTCTCTCCTTCTCTCTTCCTCTCTTTGTCTCCCCCCTCTCGCACTCCCTCTCTCCTCTCGCTTTCTCTTTCCCTCTTTCTCTGAGACAGAGTACCCTGCCATGATACTGAGTGACCTGCTGGCACACAGTTTCGCCACTCCAACCTGTCCATCCATCACCTAGCAACCATGTCACCCATGGAGACAGAATAGAGGAAGGATAGACAGTCTGGACAGACCCCAACCTCCCTCACCATGAGACCAAGATTTTCTACAGTCCGCACAGAGAGAAAGAAAGAGAGAAAAATATAGACAGACAGAGAGAGAGAGAGAAAGAGAGAGTGAGAGAGACAGAGAGGAGAGAGACAGAGATGAGCAGACAGACTTGCCTGAGAGAGAGAGAGAATCTGAGAGGACAGCACAGGAAGGTCGTGGGCTTCCCAACTCATCAGCATCAAACACATTAGAGAAATGCGATGTGAAGTTTTTAGAGCACTGCACCCCCGTGACTCTCTCTTTCTCAACACACCACTGGCACTGAGGCCAAGGAACCAACCAACCAATGCTACCGTCCATCCCCTCAGCCACAGTATCTAGTTAGAGAGAGGCCTGTTAGAGTAGGAATACAGTATCTGGTTAGAGAGAGGCCTGTTTAGAGTAGGAATACAGTATCTGATTAGAGGGAGGCCTGTTAGAGTAGGAATACAGTATCTGGTTAGAGAGAGGCCTGTTTAGAGTAGGAATACAGTATCTGGTTAGAGGGAGGCCTGTTAGAGTAGGAATACAGTATCTGGTTAGAGAGGGGCCTGTTTAGAGTAGGAATACAGTATCTTGTTAGAGAGAGGCCTGTTTAGAGTAGGAATACAGTATCTGGTTAGAGAGAGGCCTGTTAGTGTAGAAATACAGTATCTGGTTAGAGAGAGGCCTGTTTAGAGTAGGAATACAGTATCTGGTTAAAGAGAGGCCTGTTAGTGTAGAAATACAGTATCTGGTTAGAGAGAGGCCTGTTTAGAGTAGGAATACAGTATCTGGTTAGAGAGAGGCCTGTTTAGAGTAGGAATACAGTATCTGGTTAGAGAGAGGCCTGTTAGTGTAGAAATACAGTGTCTGGATCAGCTGTGTTTGGTTAGAGAGAGGCCCAGCTTTCAGTCCCAGTCCCTGCAACACAGACATAGTCCAGGCCTTGCCCCAAATCCCAGCCATCTCTCTCTCTCTCAGAGTTACAGAGGCACTCTGGAACTTTCTGTGTTAATTCATTATAGTTCAAGGCACCGGAGCAGCTGGAACAGATGGGTTGGAATGGAGATGTTATTCTCTCCCTCATCTCCCCTTCTCCCTCATCTATCTCTCCCTCATCTATCTCTCCCTCATCTCCCCTTCTCCCTCATCTATCTCTCCCTCATCTCCCCTTCTCCTCATCTATCTCTACCTAATCTATCTCTCCCTCATCTATCTCTCCCTCATCTATCTCTCCCTCATCTATCTCTCCCTCATCTCCCCTTCTCCCTCATCTATCTCTCCCTCATCTATCTCTCCCTCATCTCCCCTTCTCCCTCATCTATCTCTCCCTCATCTCCCCTTCTCCCTCATCTATCTCTCCCTCATCTCCCCTTCTCCTCATCTATCTCCTCATCTATCTCTCCTCATCTATCTCTCCTCATCTCCCTTCTCCCTCATCTATCTCTCCCTCATCTATCTCCCTCTCATCTATCTCTCCCTCATCTCCCCTTCTCCCTCATCTCCCCTTCTCCCTCATCTATCTCTCCCTCATCTCTCCTTCTCACTCATCTATCTCTCCCTCATCTCCCCTTCTCCCTCATCTATCTCTCCCTCATCTATCTCTCCCTCATCTATCTCTCCCTCATCTCCCCTTCTCCCTCATCTATCTCTCCCTCATCTATCTCCCTCTCATCTATCTCTCCCTCATCTCCCCTTCTCCCTCATCTCCCCTTCTCCCTCATCTATCTCTCCCTCATCTCTCCTTCTCCCTCATCTATCTCTCCCTCATCTCCCCTTCTCCCTCATCTATCTCTCCCTCATCTCTCTCTCCCTCATCTCTCTCTCCTTCACCTCTCTCACTTCCTCATCTATCTCTCCCTCATCTATCTCTCCCTCATCTATCTCTCCCACATCTCCCCTTCTCCCTCATCTATCTCTCCCTCATCTATCTCTCCCTCATCTCCCCTTCTCCCTCATCTATCTCTCCCTCATCTATCTCTCCCTCATCTCCCCTTCTCCCTCATCTATCTCTCCCTCATCTATCTCTCCCTCATCTATCTCCCTCATCTATCTCTCCCTCATCTATCTCCCTCATCTCCCCTTCTCCCATCTCCCCTTCTCCTCATCTATCTCTCCCTCATCTATCTCTCCCTCATCTCCCCTTCTCCCTCATCTATCTCTCCCTCATCTATCTCTCCCTCATCTATCTCTCCCTCATCTCCCCTTCTCCCTCATCTATCTCTCCCTCATCTATCTCTCCCTCATCTATCTCTCCCTCATCTATCTCTCCCTCATCTTCCCTTCTCCCTCATCTATCTCTCCCTCATCTATCTCTCCCTCATCTATCTCTCCCTCATCTCCCCTTCTCCCTCATCTATCTCTCCCTCATCTCCCCTTCTCCCTCATCTATCTCTCCCTCATCTCTCCTTCTCCCTCATCTATCTCTCCCTCATCTCCCCTTCTCCCTCATCTATCTCTCCCTCATCTCCCCTTCTCCCTCATCTATCTCTCCCTCATCTCTCTCTCCTTCACCTCTCTCACTCCCTCATCTCTCTCTCCCTCATCTCTCACTCCCTCATCTCTCTCCTTCACCTCTCTCTCCCTCATCTCTCCTTCTCCCTCATCTATCTCTCCCTCATCTCCCCTTCTCCCTCATCTATCTCTCCCTCATCTCCCCTTCTCCCTCATCTATCTCTCCCTCATCTCTCTCTCCTTCACCTCTCTCACTCCCTCATCTCTCTCTCCCTCATCTATCTCTCCCTCATCTCTCACTCCCTCATCTCTCTCCTTCACCTCTCTCTCCCTCATCTATCTCTCCCTCATCTATCTCTCCCTCATCTCCCCTTCTCCCTCATCTATCTCTCCCTCATCTCCCCTTCTCCCTCATCTATCTCTCCCTCATCTCTCCTTCTCCCTCATCTATCTCTCCCTCATCTCCCCTTCTCCCTCATCTCCCCTTCTCCCTCATCTATCTCTCCCTCATCTCCCCTTCTCCCTCATCTCCCCTTCTCCCTCATCTATCTCTCCCTCATCTCCCCTTCTCCCTCATCTATCTCTCCCTCATCTCCCCTTCTCCCTCATCTATCTCTCCCTCATCTCTCCTTCTCCCTCATCTATCTCTCCCTCATCTCCCCTTCTCCCTCATCTCCCCTTCTCCCTCATCTATCTCTCCCTCATCTCTCTCTCCTTCACCTCTCTCACTCCCTCATCTCTCTCTCCCTCATCTCTCACTCCCTCATCTCTCTCCTTCACCTCTCTCTCCCTCATCTTTCTCTCCCTCATCTCTCACTCCCTCACCTCACTCTCCCTCATCTCTCACTCCCTCACCTCACTCTCCCTCATCTCTCTCCTTCACCTCACTCTCCCTCATCTCTCTCTCCTTCACCTCTCTCTCCTTCATCTCTCTCTCCCTCATATCTCTCTCCCCACCATAAAGCTTCATTCTACAGAGAGTGAGATGGTAGGGAGAGTGAAAGAGAGAGAGAACATAACAGAACCGAGAGAGTGATTTGTTGAGCAGCTTGTATAGTAGCGTAGTGGCTTGCTAATGAGAGACCTGGTCTGCTGGAAGTGTGGTTACCGTGGTGGACTGGGTTCCCACAAATATGGTCTCATAAAATAAAATAAAACTTAGAGGGGGGCCGTGTGGCAAAGGGGCCGTGTGGCCGTGGGGAACAGCCGGAGAGGACTGTGGTGGTCTAGGGGGGGGGGGGGGATCAGGATCAACATACACCTCCAAGCGGTGAGACACTCCAGAACACCTAGAACAGAACACCTAGAACAGAACATATAGAACAGGTCTATGGAGCTAACTATTTGAGGTACAGTTTATGTTCGTTTTTTTTACACTTTTGGTTGAAAAAACAAAGAAAATATATTGATGGTTGACAGCTCAAACTGAATCCACCCCTCATGAGCTGCTGTCAGTGTTATAGCAGCAGGAAGCATTATAACTATAGCTGTGTGAAAGAGGGGACATCAACTGAAGTTCCTGGAATCACAGCGTCCCTGATGAGTGTGAAAGTGTCCCTACTACACCCAGAGTCACAAGACACCACACACACACACACACACACACACACACACACACACACACACACACACACACACACACACACACACACACACACACACACACACACACACACACACACACACACACACACACACACACACACACACACACACACACACACACACACACACACACACACACACACAGTGACCAAATAATTACTGGATAATGTTGTTTCACATTCCCAAGCACGTGTTGCAGAAACAGCAGTGGGATCCAAGGTCACTTGTTGTCCTTATCCAATCATCATGCAGCATGTTTGATTACAACTGGGATTTCCTCTACTCACTTCCTGTCCAAGTAGTTCCCATTGGATCCTTTCCCGCCATCCTCATCATAACCTTTCTTCCTGAATGATCCTGCATTCCCAAACTAGAACAGTCCCATTCCCTAACATTCCCAAACTAGAACAGTCCCATTCCCTAACATTCCCAAACTAGAACAGTCCCATTCCCTAACATTCCCAAACTAGAACAGTCCCATTTCTTAACATTCCCAAACTAGAACAGTCCCATTCCCTAACATTCCCAAACTAGAACAGTCCCATTCCTTAACATTCCCAAACTAGAACAGTCCTATTCCCTAACATTCCCAAACTAGAACAGTCCCCCCTAACATTCCCAAACTAGAACAGTCCCATTCCCTAACATTCCCAAACTAGAACAGTCCCATTCCCTAACATTCCCAAACTAGAACAGTCCCATTCCCTAACATTCCCAAACTAGAACAGTTCCATTCCCTAACATTCCCAAACTAGAACAGTCCCATTCCCTAACATTCCCAAACTAGAATAGTCCCATTCCCTAACATTCCCAAACTAGAACAGTCCCATTCCTTAACATTCCCAAACTAGAACAGTCCCATTCCTTAACATTCCCAGACTAGAACAGTCCTATTCCCTAACATTCCCAAACTAGAACAGTCCCATTCCCTATTCCCCTTGTCCCAAACCAATGGTTTCTGTCTGATACTTAAACATGAACCTCAACTCTCATACCTCACAAGAAAGTATATACTCTCCCGAAAGAAAGTACAGAACATCTTTCCCTATTCCCAGTGTTTTAAAATTATTTATTTAACTAGGCAAGTCAGTTAAGAAGAAATTCTTATTTACAATAACAGCCAAGGAACAGTGGGTTAACTGCCTTGTTCAGGGGCAGAACAACACATTTTTACATTGTCAGCTCTGGGAATCGATCTAACAACCTCTCGGGTACTGGTCCAACGTTCTGACCACTAGGCTACCTGCCTCCATGTAAAGTCATTCATTCATTATAGATTATTAAAATACCAACATTCTACTCTCTTCCAAAGGCCAGTGAACTAAAGAATGTTCTACAGTGCTCTAGAAAGCACTAGAATGTTCTACAATGCTCTAGAAAACACTAGAATGCTCTACAACCCACTAGAATGCTCTACAATGCACTAGAATGCTCTACAATGCACTAGAATGCTATAAAACGTACTAGAATGCTCTACAACGCACTAGAATGCTCTACAATGTACTAGAATGCTCTAGAAAGCACTAGAATGCTCTATAACGGACTAGAATGCTCCACAACGCACTAGAATGCTCTACAACGCACTATAATGCTCTAGAAAGCACTATAATGCTCTACAACGTACTAGAATGCTCTACACTGCACTAGAATGCTCTACAACGCACTATAATGCTCTACAACGCACTAGAATTCTCTACAATGTACTAGAATGCTCTAGAAAGGACTAGAATGCTCTATAACGGACTAGTATGCTCTACAACGCACTAGAATGCTCTACAACGCACTAGAATGCTCTACAACGCACTAGAATGCTCTATAATGGACTCAAATGCTCTACAATGCACTAGAATGTTCTACAACGCACTAGAATGTTCTACAATGTACTAGAATGCTCTACAACCTACTAGAATGCTCTAGAATGCACTAGAATGCTCTATAATGGACTAGAATGCTCTACAACGCACTAGAATGCTCTATAACGGACTAGAATGCTCTACAATGCACTAGAATGCTCTACAACGCACTAGAATGCTCTTTAATGTACTAGAATTCTCTGGAAAGGACTAGAATGCTCTATAACTGTTATGCAGGTGAATGAGGACCCAAAAGCGACTTGGCTAAAACAGAGTCTTTAATCCAGTAAAGTAAATCTACAATCATAAAGCATAATTCCACTCGTAATGACGAGAACAGACTGGAGACTCGATCATGAACTGCAGGTTGCCTCGGGAAGGCACTTGAACGTAGCAGACTCAGACACCTGCTCACCACGCAGCATCTGAGGGAAACACGACACGACAGGGCGATACACAGACACAGCACGGTGAACAATAGACAAGGATCCGACAGGGCAGAAACGGAAAACAAGGGGAGAAATAGGGACTCTAATCAGGGAAAAAGATAGGGAACAGGTGTGGGAAGACTAAATGATTGATTAGGGGAATAGGAACAGCTGGGAGCAGGAACGGAACGATAGAGAGAAGAGAGAGAGGAAGGGAGAGAGAAAAAGGGGAACGAACCTAAAAAGACCAGCAGGGGGAAAACGAACAGAGGGAAAAGCAAAATGACAAGACAATATAAGACAAAACATGACAATAACGGACTAGAATGCTCTACAACGCACTAGAATGCTTTACAACGCACTAAAATGTTCTACAATGCACTAGAATGCTTTTACAACGCACTAAAATGCTCTACAATGCACTAGAATGCTCTACAACGCACTAGAATGCTCTATAATGGACTTGAATGCTCTACAACGCACTAGAATGTTCTACAACGCACTAGAATGTTCTACAATGTACTAGAATGCTCTACAACCTACTAGAATGCTCTAGAATGCACTAGAATGCTCTATAACGGACTAGAATGCTCTACAACGCACTAGACTGCTCTATAACGGACTAGAATGCTCTACAACGCACTAGAATGCTCTACAATGCACTAGAATGCTCTTTCATGTACTAGAATTCTCTGGAAAGGACTAGAAAGCTCTATAACGGACTAGAATGCTCTACAACGCACTAGAATGCTCTACAACGTACTAGAATGCTCTAGAAAGCACTAGAATGCTCTATAATGTACTAGAATGCTTTACAACGCACTAAAATGTTCTACGACGCACTAGAATGCTTTACAACGCACTAGAATGCTCTAGAAAGCACTAGAATGCTCTACAACGTACTAGAATGCTCTAGAAAGCACTAGAATGCTCTATAATGGACTAGAATGCTCTACAATGCACTAGAATGTTCTACAACGCACTAGAATGCTCTACAATGTACTAGAATGTTCTAGAAAGCACAAGAATGCTCTATAACAGACTAGCATGCTCTACAATGCACTAGAATACTCTACAACGCACTAGAATGCTCTACAACCTACTAGAATGCTCTGGAAAGCACTAGAATGCTCTATAACGGACTAGAATGCTCTCCAACGCACTAGAATGCTCTACAACGCACTAGAATGCTCTACAATGCATTATTATTATTTTTCACTTTTATTTAACCAGGTAGGCCAGTTGAGAACAAGTTCTCATTTACAATTGTGACCTGGCCAAGATAAAGCAAAGCAGTGCGACAAAAACAACAACACAGAGTTACACATAAACAAACGTACAGTCAATAATACAATAGAACAATCTATGTACAGTGTGTGTAAATGTAGTAAGATTAAGGAGGTAAGGCAATAAATAGGCCATAGAGGTGAAATAATTACAATTTAGCATTAAAACTGGAGTGATAGATGTGCAGATGATGATGTGCAATTTGAGATACTGGGGTGCAAAATAGCAAAAATAAATAAATAAATAAGAATATGGGGATGAGGTAGTTGGGTGCGCTATTCACAGATGGGCTGTGTACAGGTACAGTGATCTGTAAGCTGCTCTGACAGCTGATGCTTGAAGTTAGAGAGGGAGATATGTCTCCAGCTTCAGTGATTTTTGCAATTCGTTCCAGTCATTGGCAGCAGAGAACTGGAAGGAAAGGTGGCCAATGTAGGTGTTGGCTTTGGGGATGACCAGTGAAATATACCTGCTGGAGCGCGTGCTATGTGTGGGTGTTGCTATGGTGACCAGTGAGCTGGGATACGGTGGGGCTTTACCTAGCAAAGACTTGATGACCTGGAGCCAGTTGGTTTGGCGAAGAATATGAAACGAGGGCCAGCGAACGAGAGCATACAGGTCTCAGTGGTGGGTAGTACATGGGGCTTTGGTGACAAAATGGATGGCACTGTGATAGACTACATCCAATTTTTTGAGTAGACTGTTTGAGGCTATTTTGTAAATGACATCGCCGAATTCAAGGATCGGTAGGATAGTCAGTTTTACGAGGGTATGTTTGGCAGCATGAGGGAAGGAGGCTATGTTGCAAAATAGGAAGCCGATTCTAGATTTAATTTTGGATTGGAGATGCTTAATGTGAGTCTGGAAGGAGAGTTAATGGTCTAACCAAACACCTAAGTATTTGTAGTTGTCCACATATTCTAAGTCAGAACAGTCCAGAGTAGTGATGCTGGACGGGCGGGCAGGTGCAGGCAGCGATTGGTTGAAGAGCATGCATTTAGTTTTACTAGCATTTAAAAGCAGTCGGAGGCCACAGATGGAGTGTTGTATGGCACAGTCCCCTCCCTGCTGCAGTCTCCTCCTTGTAGCACAGTCTCCTCCCTGCAGCACAGCCTCCTCCCTGCAGCACAGTCTCCTCCCTGCAGCACAGTCTCCTCCCTGCAGCACAGTCTCCTCCCTGCAGCACAGTCTCCTCCTTGTAGCACAGTCTCCTCCCTGCAGCACAGTCTCCTCCCTGCAGCACAGTCTCCTCCCTACAGCACAGTCTCCTCCCTACAGCACAGTCTCCTCCCTGCAACACAGTCTCCTCCCTGCAGCTCAGTCTCCTCCCTGCTGCATGCTGCTTCTTTTTAAATCTCTCCGTCCTCTTTCTCAATCTCTCTCTCTCCTTCCAGCACAACCTCCAGTCCTAAGAGATCGCCCACATTATCAGCACACACACACACCCACACCCACACCCACACCCACACACACACACCCACACCCACACCCACACCCACACCCACACCACACACACACACACACACACACACACACACACACACACACACAGACCCAAACACACACAGACCCAAACACACACACACACCCACACACACACACACACACCCACACATACCCACACACACACTGACCCAAACACACACACACACACACACACACACACACACACACCCACACACACACCCACACACACACAGACCCAAACACACACTACATATTTGATTTCATTCCTCTACATTTTCTTTCCTTTCCTTTATGCTCCAAACTCCTCTCCTCTCCTCACTGGGACTACCCTGTGGTGGTAGAGGTTGCAGTTTAATACATTCCTCAGTTCTTACATAGTTGGTTAAGCGTTAAGGGACTACTCTGTGGTGGTAGAGGTTGCAGTTTAATACATTCCTCAGTTCTTACATAGTTGGTTAAGCGTTAAGGGACTACTCTGTGGTGGTAGAGGTTGCAGTTTAATACATTCCTCAGTTCTTACATAGTTGGTTAAGCGTTAAGGGACTACTCTGTGGTGGTAGAGGTTGCAGTTTAATACATTCCTCAGTTCTTACGTAGTTGGTTAAGCGTTAAGGGACTACTCTGTGATGGTAGAGGTTGCAGTTTAATACATTCCTCAGTTCTTACATAGTTGGTTAAGCGTTAAGGGACTACTCTGTGGTGGTAGAGGTTGCAGTTTAATACATTCCTCAGTTCTTACATAGTTGGTTAAGTGTTAAGGGACTACTCTGTGGTGGTAGAGGTTGCAGTTTAATACATTCCTCAGTTCTTACATAGTTGGTTAAGCGTTAAGGGACTACTCTGTGGTGGTAGAGGTTGCAGTTTAATACATTCCTCAGTTCTTACGTAGTTGGTTAAGCGTTAAGGGACTACTCTGTGGTGGTAGAGGTTGCAGTTTAATACATTCCTCAGTTCTTACATAGTTGGTTAAGCGTTAAGGGACTACTCTGTGGTGGTAGAGGTTGCAGTTTAATACATTCCTCAGTTCTTACATAGTTGGTTAAGCGTTAAAGGCACTTTTGTGACCAAGGACAATTCGATTTTTGTAGGTATTTTTCTAATGTTCTGTAGTGATTCTACAAGAGGGTTATACCAGTCAACAACTAACTGGAGTTTCCAAGGAAACTGAAGTTGCTAAGGTAACTTTGCTGGATATGACAACAGGTATTAAACTGTAGAGGGATATGATGTAGAAGGATATGGTAACAGATATTAAACTGTAGAAGGATATGGTGTAGAAGGATATGACAACCGATATTAAACTGTAGAAGGATATGGTGTAGAAGGATATGGTAACAGATATTCAACTATAGAAGGATATGATAACAGATATTAAACTGTAGAAGGATATGGTGTAGAAGGATATGATGTAGAAGGATATGGTGTAGAAGGATATGGTGTAGAAGGATATGGTAACAGATATTCAACTATAGAAGGATATGATAACAGATATTAAACTGTAGAAGGATATGGTGTAGAAGGATATGATGTAGAAGGATATGGTGTAGAAGGACATGATGTAGAAGGATATGGTGTAGAAGCATATGATGTAGAAGGATATGGTGTAGAAGGACATGATGTAGAAGGATATGATAACAGATATTAAACTGTAGAAGGATGTGGTGTAGAAGGATATGACAACAGATATTAAACTGTAGAAGGATATGGTGTAGAAGGATATGACAACAGATATTAAACTGTAGAAGGATATGGTGTAGAAGGATATGACAACAGATATTAAACTGTAGAAGGATATGGTGTAGAAGGATATGACAACAGATATTACACTGTAGAAGGATATGACAACAGATATTAAACTGTAGAAGGATATGGTAACAGATATTAAACTGTAGACGGATATGGTGTAGAAGGATATGGTGTAGAAGGATATGGTGTAGAAGGATATGGTGTAGAAGGATATGGTAACAGATATTAAACTGTAGACGGATATGGTGTAGAAGGATATGGTGTAGAAGGATATGACAACAGGTATTAAACTGTAGAAGGATATGGTGTAGAAGAATATGACAACAGGTATTAAACTGTAGAAGGATATGGTGTAGAAGGATATGACAACAGGTATTAAACTGTAGAGGGATATGGTGTAGAAGGATATGACAACAGATATTAAACTGTAGAAGGATATGATAACAGATATTAAACTGTAGAAGGATATGGTGTAGAAGGATATGGTAACAGATATTAAACTGTAGAAGGATATGGTGTAGAAGGATATGGTAACAGATATTAAACTGTAGAAGGATATGGTGTAGAAGGATATGATGTAGAAGGATATGGTAACAGATATTAAACTGTAGAAGGATATGGTGTATAAGGATATGATGTAGAATGATATGGTAACAGATATTAAACTGTAGAAGGATATGGTGTAGAAGGATATGATGTAGAAGGATATGGTAACAGATATTAAACTGTAGAAGGATATGGTAACAGATATTCAACTGTAGAAGGATATGGTGTAGAAGGATATGATGTAGAAGGATATGGTGTAGAAGGATATGATGTAGAAGGATATGATAACAGATATTAAACTGTAGAAGGATATGGTGTAGAAGGATATGGTGTAGAAGGATATGGTAACAGATATTAAACTGTAGAAGGATATGGTAATAGATATTAAACTGTAGAAGGATATGGTGTAGAAGGATATGATAACATATATTAAACTGTAGAAGGATATGGTGTAGAAGGATATGATAACATATATTAAACTGTAGAAGGATATGGTGTAGAAGGATATGATGTAGAAGGATATGGTGTAGAAGGATATGATGTAGAAGGATATGATAACATATATTAAACTGTAGAAGGATATGGTGTAGAAGGATATGGTGTAGAAGGATATGATAACATATATTAAACTGTAGAAGGATATGGTGTAGAAGGATATGATGTAGAAGGATATGGTGTAGAAGGATATGATGTAGAAGGATATGATAACAGATATTAAACTGTAGAAGGATATGGTGTAGAAGGATATGGTGTAGAAGGATATGATAACATATATTAAACTGTAGAAGGATATGGTGTAGAAGGATATGGTGTAGAAGGATATGATAACATATATTAAACTGTAGAAGGATATGGTGTAGAAGGATATGATGTAGAAGGATATGGTGTAGAAGGATATGATGTAGAAGGATATGATAACAGATATTAAACTGTAGAAGGATATGGTGTAGAAGGATATGGTGTAGAAGGATATGGTAACAGATATTAAACTGTAGAAGGATATGGTAATAGATATTAAACTGTAGAAGGATATGATGTAGAAGGATATGGTGTAGAAGGATATGATAACATATATTAAACTGTAGAAGGATATGGTGTAGAAAGATATGATAACATATATTAAACTGTAGAAGGATATGGTGTAGAAGGATATGGTAACAGGTATTAAACTGTAGAAGGATATGGTGTAGAAAGATATGACAACAGATATTAAACTGTAGAAGGATATGACAACAGGTATTAAACTGTAGAAGGATATGATGTAGAAGGATATGATAACAGATATTAAACTGTAGAAGGATATGACAACAGGTATTAAACTGTAGAAGGATATGATGTAGAAGGATATGATAACAGATATTAAACTGTAGAAGGATATGGTGTAGAAGGATATGGTGTAGAAGGATATGGTAACAGATATTAAACTGTAGAAGGATATGACAACAGATATTAAACTGTAGAAGGATATGACAACAGGTATTAAACTGTAGAAGGATATGATGTAGAAGGATATGATAACAGATATTAAACTGTAGAAGGATATGGTGTAGAAGGATATGGTAACAGATATTAAACTGTAGAAGGATATGGTGTAGAACGATATGGTGTAGAAGGATATGGTAACAGATATTAAACTGTAGAAGGATATGGTAATAGATATTAAACTGTAGAAGGATATGGTGTAGAAGGATATGATGTAGAAGGATATGATGTAGAAGGATATGATAACAGATATTAAACTGTAGAAGGATATGGTGTAGAAGGATATGGTGTAGAAGGATATGGTGTAGAAGGATATGGTAACAGATATTAAACTGTAGAAGGATATGGTAACAGATATTCAACTGTATAAGGATATGGTGTAGAAGGATATGGTGTAGAAGGATATGATGTAGAAGGATATGATGTAGAAGGATATGATAACAGATATTAAACTGTAGAAAGATATGGTGTAGAAGGATATGGTGTAGAAGGATATGATGTAGAAGGATATGATGTAGAAGGATATGATAACAGATATTAAACTGTAGAAGGATATGGTGTAGAAGGATATGGTAACAGATATTAAACTGTAGAAGGATATGACAACAGGTATTAAACTGTAGAAGGATATGATGTAGAAGGATATGGTAACAGATATTAAACTGTAGAAGGATATGGTGTAGAAGGATATGGTGTAGAAGGATATGGTAACAGATATTAAACTGTAGAAGGATATGGTAATAGATATTAAACTGTAGAAGGATATGGTGTAGAAGGATATGGTGTAGAAGGATATGATGTAGAAGGATATGATGTAGAAGGATATGATAACAGATATTAAACTGTAGAAGGATATGGTGTAGAAGGATATGGTGTAGAAGGATATGGTGTAGAAGGATATGGTAACAGATATTAAACTGTAGAAGGATATGGTAACAGATATTCAACTGTAGAAGGATATGGTGTAGAAGGATATGGTGTAGAAGGATATGATGTAGAAGGATATGATGTAGAAGGATATGATAACAGATATTAAACTGTAGAAGGATATGGTGTAGAAGGATATGTTGTAGAAGGATATGATGTAGAAGGATATGATGTAGAAGGATATGATAACAGATATTAAACTGTCGAAGGATATGGTGTAGAAGGATATGGTAACAGATATTAAACTGTAGAAGGATATGGTGTAGAAGGATATGACAACAGGTATTAAACTGTAGAAGGATATGGTGTAGAAGGATATGGTAACAGATATTCAACTGTAGAAGGATATGGTGTAGAAGGATATGTTGTAGAAGGATATGATGTAGAAGGATATGATGTAGAAGGATATGATAACAGATATTAAACTGTAGAAGGATATGGTGTAGAAGGATATGGTAACAGATATTAAACTGTAGAAGGATATGACAACAGGTATTAAACTGTAGAAGGATATGGTAACATATATTAAACTGTAGAAGGATATGGTGTAGAAGGATATGATAACATATATTAAACTGTAGAAGGACATGGTGTAGAAAGATATGACAACAGATATTAAACTGTAGAAGGATATGGTGTAGAAGGATATGGTAACAGATATTAAACTGTAGAAGGATATGGTGTAGAAGGATATGGTGTAGAAGGATATGATGTAGAAGGATATGATAACAGATATTAAACTGTAGAAGGATATGGTGTAGAAGGATATGGTAACAGATATTCAACTGTAGAAGGATATGGTGTAGAAGGATATGACAACAGGTATTAAACTGTAGAAGGATATGGTGTAGAAGAATATGACAACAGGTATTAAACTGTAGAAGGATATGGTGTAGAAGGATATGACAACAGGTATTAAACTGTAGAAGGATATGATAACAGATATTAAACTGTAGAAGGATATGGTGTAGAAGGATATGGTAACAGATATTCAACTGTAGAAGGATATGGTGTAGAAGGATATGACAACAGGTATTAAACTGTAGAAGGATATGGTGTAGAAGGATATGACAACAGATATTATACTGTAGAAGGATATGGTAACAGATATTAAACTGTAGAAGGATATGACAACAGGTATTAAACTGTAGAAGGATATGACAACAGGTATTAAACTGTAGAAGGATATGGTGTAGAAGGATATGATGTAGAAGGATATGATAACAGATATTAAACTGTAGAAGGATATGATAACAGATATTAAACTGTAGAAGGATATGGTGTAGAAGGATATGATGTAGAAGGATATGGTGTAGAAGGATATGATGTAGAAGGATATGATAACAGATATTAAACTGTAGAAGGATATGGTAACAGATATTAAACTGTAGAAGGATATGGTGTAGAAGGATATGATGTAGAAGGATATGATGTAGAAGGATATGATAACAGATATTAAACTGTAGAAGGATATGGTGTAGAAGGATATGGTGTAGAAGGATATGACAACAGGTATTAAACTGTAGAAGGATATGGTGTAGAAGGATATGACAACAGATATTATACTGTAGAAGGATATGGTAACAGATATTAAACTGTAGAAGGATATGACAACAGGTATTAAACTGTAGAAGGATATGACAACAGGTATTAAACTGTAGAAGGATATGGTGTAGAAGGATATGATGTAGAAGGATATGATAACAGATATTAAACTGTAGAAGGATATGATAACAGATATTAAACTGTAGAAGGATATGGTGTAGAAGGATATGATGTAGAAGGATATGGTGTAGAAGGATATGATGTAGAAGGATATGATAACAGATATTAAACTGTAGAAGGATATGGTAACAGATATTAAACTGTAGAAGGATATGGTGTAGAAGGATATGATGTAGAAGGATATGATGTAGAAGGATATGATAACAGATATTAAACTGTAGAAGGATATGGTGTAGAAGGATATGGTGTAGAAGGATATGATGTAGAAGGATATGATGTAGAAGGATATGATAACAGATATTAAACTGTAGAAGGATATGGTAACAGATATTAAACTGTAGAAGGATATGGTGTAGAAGGATATGACAACAGGTATTAAACTGTAGAAGGATATGGTGTAGAAGGATATGGTAACAGATATTCAACTGTAGAAGGATATGGTGTAGAAGGATATGGTGTAGAAGGATATGATGTAGAAGGATATGATGTAGAAGGATATGATAACAGATATTAAACTGTAGAAGGATATGGTGTAGAAGGATATGGTGTAGAAGGATATGGTGTAGAAGGATATGGTAACAGATATTAAACTGTAGAAGGATATGGTAACAGATATTCAACTGTAGAAGGATATGGTGTAGAAGGATATGGTGTAGAAGGATATGATGTAGAAGGATATGATGTAGAAGGATATGATAACAGATATTAAACTGTAGAAGGATATGGTGTAGAAGGATATGGTAACAGATATTAAACTGTAGAAGGATATGGTGTAGAAGGATATGACAACAGGTATTAAACTGTAGAAGGATATGGTGTAGAAGGATATGGTAACAGATATTCAACTGTAGAAGGATATGGTGTAGAAGGATATGTTGTAGAAGGATATGATGTAGAAGGATATGATGTAGAAGGATATGATAACAGATATTAAACTGTAGAAGGATATGGTGTAGAAGGATATGGTAACAGATATTAAACTGTAGAAGGATATGACAACAGGTATTAAACTGTAGAAGGATATGGTGTAGAAGGATATGATAACATATATTAAACTGTAGAAGGACATGGTGTAGAAAGATATGACAACAGATATTAAACTGTAGAAGGATATGGTGTAGAAGGATATGGTAACAGATATTAAACTGTAGAAGGATATGGTGTAGAAGGATATGGTGTAGAAGGATATGATGTAGAAGGATATGATAACAGATATTAAACTGTAGAAGGATATGGTGTAGAAGGATATGGTAACAGATATTCAACTGTAGAAGGATATGGTGTAGAAGGATATGACAACAGGTATTAAACTGTAGAAGGATATGGTGTAGAAGAATATGACAACAGGTATTAAACTGTAGAAGGATATGGTGTAGAAGGATATGACAACAGGTATTAAACTGTAGAAGGATATGATAACAGATATTAAACTGTAGAAGGATATGGTGTAGAAGGATATGACAACAGGTATTAAACGGTAGAAGGATATGGTGTAGAAGGATATGACAACAGATATTATACTGTAGAAGGATATGGTAACAGATATTAAACTGTAGAAGGATATGACAACAGGTATTAAACTGTAGAAGGATATGACAACAGGTATTAAACTGTAGAAGGATATGGTGTAGAAGGATATGATGTAGAAGGATATGATAACAGATATTAAACTGTAGAAGGATATGATAACAGATATTAAACTGTAGAAGGATATGGTGTAGAAGGATATGATGTAGAAGGATATGGTGTAGAAGGATATGATGTAGAAGGATATGATAACAGATATTAAACTGTAGAAGGATATGGTAACAGATATTAAACTGTAGAAGGATATGGTGTAGAAGGATATGATGTAGAAGGATATGATGTAGAAGGATATGATAACAGATATTAAACTGTAGAAGGATATGGTGTAGAAGGATATGGTGTAGAAGGATATGATGTAGAAGGATATGATGTAGAAGGATATGATAACAGATATTAAACTGTAGAAGGATATGGTGTAGAAGGATATGACAACAGGTATTAAACTGTAGAAGGATATGGTGTAGAAGGATATGGTAACAGATATTCAACTGTAGAAGGATATGGTGTAGAAGGATATGGTGTAGAAGGATATGATGTAGAAGGATATGATGTAGAAGGATATGATAACAGATATTAAACTGTAGAAGGATATGGTGTAGAAGGATATGGTGTAGAAGGATATGGTGTAGAAGGATATGGTAACAGATATTAAACTGTAGAAGGATATGACAACAGATATTAAACTGTAGAAGGATATGGTGTAGAAAGATATGACAACAGATATTAAACTGTAGAAGGATATGGTGTAGAAAGATATGACAACAGATATTAAACTGTAGAAGGATATGGTGTAGAAGGATATGGTAACAGATATTAAACTGTAGAAGGATATGGTGTAGAAGGATATGGTAACAGGTATTAAACTGTAGAAGGATATGACAACATATATTAAACTGTAGAAGGATATGACAACAGATATTAAACTGTAGAAGGATATGATAACAGATATTAAACTGTAGAAGGATATGGTGTAGAAGGATATGGTAACAGGTATTAAACTGTAGAAGGATATGGTGTAGAAGGATATGGTAACAGGTATTAAACTGTAGAAGGATATGACAACAGGTATTAAACTGTAGAAGGATATGATGTAGAAGGATATGATAACAGATATTAAACTGTAGAAGGATATGGTGTAGAAGGATATGGTAACAGATATTAAACTGTAGAAGGATATGGTGTAGAAGGATATGGTAACAGATATTAAACTGTAGAAGGATATGGTGTAGAAGGATAGAACAGATATTCAACTGTAGAAGGATATGGTGTAGAAGGATATGACAACAGGTATTAAACTGTAGAAGGATATGGTGTAGAAGGATATGGTAACAGATATTCAACTGTAGAAGGATATGGTGTAGAAGGATATGACAACAGGTATTAAACTGTAGAAGGATATGGTGTAGAAGAATATGACAACAGGTATTAAACTGTAGAAGGATATGGTGTAGAAGGATATGACAACAGGTATTAAACTGTTGAAGGATATGATAACAGATATTAAACTGTAGAAGGATATGGTGTAGAAGGATATGGTAACAGATATTCAACTGTAGAAGGATATGGTGTAGAAGGATATGACAACAGGTATTAAACTGTAGAAGGATATGGTGTAGAAGGATATGACAACAGATATTATACTGTAGAAGGATATGGTAACAGATATTAAACTGTAGAAGGATATGACAACAGGTATTAAACTGTAGAAGGATATGACAACAGGTATTAAACTGTAGAAGGATATGGTGTAGAAGGATATGATGTAGAAGGATATGATAACAGATATTAAACTGTAGAAGGATATGATAACAGATATTAAACTGTAGAAGGATATGGTGTAGAAGGATATGATGTAGAAGGATATGGTGTAGAAGGATATGATGTAGAAGGATATGATAACAGATATTAAACTGTAGAAGGATATGGTAACAGATATTAAACTGTAGAAGGATATGGTGTAGAAGGATATGATGTAGAAGGATATGATGTAGAAGGATATGATAACAGATATTAAACTGTAGAAGGATATGGTGTAGAAGGATATGATGTAGAAGGATATGATAACAGATATTAAACTGTAGAAGGATATGGTAACAGATATTAAACTGTAGAAGGATATGGTGTAGAAGGATATGACAACAGGTATTAAACTGTAGAAGGATATGGTGTAGAAGGATATGGTAACAGATATTCAACTGTAGAAGGATATGGTGTAGAAGGATATGGTGTAGAAGGATATGATGTAGAAGGATATGATGTAGAAGGATATGATAACAGATATTAAACTGTAGAAGGATATGGTGTAGAAGGATATGGTGTAGAAGGATATGGTGTAGAAGGATATGGTAACAGATATTAAACTGTAGAAGGATATGACAACAGATATTAAACTGTAGAATGATATGGTGTAGAAAGATATGACAACAGATATTAAACTGTAGAAGGATATGGTGTAGAAAGATATGACAACAGATATTAAACTGTAGAAGGATATGGTGTAGAAGGATATGGTAACAGATATTAAACTGTAGAAGGATATGGTGTAGAAGGATATGGTAACAGGTATTAAACTGTAGAAGGATATGACAACAGATATTAAACTGTAGAAGGATATGACAACAGATATTAAACTGTAGAAGGATATGATAACAGATATTAAACTGTAGAAGGATATGGTGTAGAAGGATATGGTAACAGGTATTAAACTGTAGAAGGATATGGTGTAGAAGGATATGGTGTAGAAGGATATGGTAACAGATATTAAACTGTAGAAGGATATGGTAACAGATATTAAACTGTAGAAGGATATGGTGTAGAAGGATATGGTAACAGGTATTAAACTGTAGAAGGATATGGTGTAGAAGGATATGGTAACAGGTATTAAACTGTAGAAGGATATGACAACAGGTATAAAACTGTAGAAGGATATGATGTAGAAGGATATGATAACAGATATTAAACTGTAGAAGGATATGGTGTAGAAGGATATGGTAACAGATATTAAACTGTAGAAGGATATGGTGTAGAAGGATATGGTGTAGAAGGATATGGTAACAGATATTAAACTGTAGAAGGATATGGTGTAGAAGGATATGACAACAGATATTCAACTGTAGAAGGATATGGTGTAGAAGGATATGACAACAGGTATTAAACTGTAGAAGGATATGGTGTAGAAGGATATGACAACAGATATTCAACTGTAGAAGGATATGATGTAGAAGGATATGATGTAGAAGGATATGGTGTAGAAGGATATGGTGTAGAAGGATATGGTGTAGAAGGATATGGTAACAGATATTAAACTGTAGAAGGATATGGTGTAGAAGGATATGACAACAGATATTAAACTGTAGAAGGATATGGTGTAGAAGGATATGACAACAGATATTCAACTGTAGAAGGATATGATGTAGAAGGATATGATGTAGAAGGATATGGTGTAGAAGGATATGGTGTAGAAGGATATGGTGTAGAAGGATATGGTAACAGATATTCAACTGTAGAAGGATATAGTGTAGAAGGATATGGTAACAGATATTCAACTGTAGAAGGATATGGTGTAGAAGGATATGACAACAGATATTCAACTGTAGAAGGATATGGTGTAGAAGGATATGGTAACAGATATTAAACTGTAGAAGGATATGATAACAGATATTCAACTGTAGAAGGATATGACAACAGATATTCAACTGTAGAAGGATATGGTGTAGAAGGATATGGTAACAGATATTAAACTGTAGAAGGATATGATAACAGATATTCAACTGTAGAAGGATATGACAACAGATATTCAACTGTAGAAGGATATGGTAACAGATATTCAACTGTAGAAGGATATGGTAACAGATATTCAACTGTAGAAGGATATGGTAACAGATATTCAACTGTAGAAGGATATGGTAACAGATATTCAACTGTAGAAGGATATGGTAACAGATATTCAACTGTAGAAGGATATGGTAACAGATATTCAACTGTAGAAGGATATGGTAACAGATATTCAACTGTAGAAGGATATGGTAACAGATATAAATAGAAGGGATAACAGATATTCAACTGTAGAAGGATATGGTAACAGATATTAAACTGTAGAAGGATATGGTGTAGAAGGATATGACAACAGGTATTAAACTGTAGAAGGATATGGTGTAGAAGGATATGGTAACAGATATTCAACTGTAGAAGGATATGGTAACAGATATTCAACTGTAGAAGGATATGGTAACAGATATTCAACTGTAGAAGGATATGATAACAGATATTAAACTGTAGAAGGATATGGTGTAGAAGGATATGGTAACAGATATTAAACTGTAGAAGGATATGGTGTAGAAGGATATGACAACAGGTATTAAACTGTAGAAGGATATGGTGTAGAAGGATATGGTAACAGATATTCAACTGTAGAAGGATATGGTAACAGATATTCAGCTGGGCAAAACAGCCAAACACGAAGCAACAAAAAGACATCAGTAATGTGTTTAGTCCTCCCACTCTCACCATGTTTATCTTACATCAACATGAGAACCACACAGTCTCAAGGTTAAAAAGAGAAGCTTTCGAGGAAAGACCCACAAATATGCATTTCTTCTCTTAACGTGGCCAGAATGTTTTTTTATCCTAATGTAGCCTACTATTGACTCACTCAGGGGTCCTCCCACTTACTCTGACTCTCAGCCCCCACTGTCAATACCCATGGTCAAGTTGTCTATGAGTGTCATTGTCCAGCTCTGGATAGGGCAGCATATTTACCGATTGTTCGCTTTGGCAAACGACCAGACACAGATTTACTCAATGAGCCCTATGTGTTTTGGAGAGGGAGGGAAGGAGGGAGGGAGAGGGAGGGAAGGAGGGAGATAAGGAGGGAGAGAGAGTGAGGGAAGGAGGGAGAGAGAGGAGGGAGGGAGGGAGATAAGGAGGGAGGGAGGGAGGGAGGGAGGGAGGGAGGGAGGGAGGGAGGGAGGGAGGGAGGGAGGGAGGGAGGGAGGGAAGAAGGGAGAGAGGGGGAGGGAAGGAGAGAGAGAGAGAGAGAGTGAGGGAGGGAGGAGTGAGTGAGGGAGGGAGGGAGGGAGGGAGGGAAGGAGGGAGGGAGGGAGGGAGGGAGGAAGGAGGGAGGGAGGGAGGGAGGGAGGGAGGGAGGGAGGGAGGGAGGGAGGGAGGGGAGGGAGGAGGGAGGGAGGGAGGGAGGGAGGGAGGGAGGGAGAGAGAGAGAGAGAGAGAGAGGGAGGGAGGGAGGGAGGGAAGGAGGGGAGAGAGAGGGAGGGAAGGAGGGAGAGAGAGGGAGGGAAGGAGGGAGAGAGAGTGAGGGAAGGAGGGAGAGAGAGTGAGGGAAGGTAGGAGAGAGAGTGAGGGAAGGAGGGAGAGAGAGTGAGGGAAGGAGGGAGAGAGAGGGAGTGAAGGAGGGAGAGAGGGGGAGGGAGGGAAGGAAGGAGGGAGAGAGAGAGAGAGAGGGAGGGAAGGAGGGAGAGAGAGAGAGGGAGGAAGGGAAGGAGGGAGAGAGAGGGAGGGAAGGAGGGAGAGAGAGGGAGGGAAGGAGGGAGAGAGAGTGAGGGAAAGAGGGAGAGAGAAGGAGGGAAGGAGAGAGAGAGTGAGGGAAGGAGGGAGAGAGAGTGAGGGAAGGAGGGAGAGAGAGAGAGTGAGGGAAGGTGGGAGAGAGAGTGAGGGAAGGAGGGAGAGAGAGTGAGGGAAGGAGGGAGAGAGAGGGAGTGAAGGAGGGAGAGAGCGGGAGGGAGGGAAGGAGGGAGAGAGAGAGGGAGGGAAGGAAGGAGGGAGAGAGAGGGAGGGAGGGAGGGGGAGGGAGGGAGGGAGGGAGGGAGGGAGGGAGGGAGGGAGGGAGGGAGGGGGAGGGAGGGAGGGAGGGAGGGAGGGAGGGAGGGAAGGAGGGAGAGAGGGGGAGGGAAGGAGGGAGGGAGAGAGAGGGAGGGAGAGAGAGGAGAGAGGGAGGGAAGGAGGGAGAGGGAGGGAAGGAGGGAGAGAGAGAGAGGGGGAAGGAGGGAGAGAGAGTGAGGGAAGGAGGGAGAGAGAGAGTGAGGAAAGGAGGGAGAGGGAGGGAATGAGGGAGAGAGGGGGTGGGAGGGAAGGAGGGAGAGAGAGAGAGGGAGGGAAGGAGGGAGAGAGAGGGTGGGAGAGAAGGAGGGAGAGAGAGGGAGGGAAGGAGGTAGAGAGAGGGTGGGAGAGAAGGAGGGAGAGAGAGGGAGGGAAGGAGGGAGAGAGAGGGTGGGAGAGACGGAGGGAGAGAGAGGGAGGGAAGGAGGGAGAGAGAGGGTGGGAGAGAAGGAGGGAGAGAGAGGGAGGGAAGGAGGGAGAGAGAGGGTGGGAGAGACGGAGGGAGAGAGAGGGAGGGAAGGAAGAGAGGGTGGGAGAGAAGGAGGGAGGGAGAGGGAGGGAAGGGAGGGAGAGAGAGGGGGAGAGGGAAGGAGGGAGGAGAGAGAGGGTGGGGAGAGAAGGAGGGAGAGAGAGGGAGGAAGGGGAGAGAGAGGGTGGGAAGGAGGGAGAGGAGGGAGGAGGGAGAGAGAGGGTGGGAGAGAAGGAGGAGAGGGAGGGAGGAGGGGGAGGGAAGGGAGGGAGGGTGGGAGAGAAGGAGGAGGGAGGGAGGGAAGGAGGGGAGAGAGGGTGGGGGAGGGAGAGTGGGGGAGGAGGGAGAGAGAGGGTGGGGAGAGAGAGAGGGAGGGAAGGAGAGAGAGAGGAGGGAGGGAAGGAGGGAGAGAGAGGGTGGGAGAGAAGGAGGGAGAGAGAGGGAGGGAAGGAGGGAGAGAGAGGGTGGGAGAGAAGGAGGGAGAGAGGGGGAGGGAAGGAGGGAGAGTGGGGGGGGGTAATATAAAAGAAAACCCCAACATAATAAACTAACAGTGGCTAATTAGCATAATTGCATCATCTCTATCCCCCTGCTGTTGTTCTCATGTTACTGCTGCACTTTGAGGAGACAGAGATAAAAGCTCTCTCCGGTGACATGGGCTCCATCCTATTACCAGGCCCATTATCAATATGAAGGCCTGTTAGAATACAGTTCCAGTAACTCTTTATCAACATGACTGATACAGTCGCAATGGAGAGACACGAAGCAGGAACAGTCGGCATTATCAATCAAATCAAATCAAATTGTATTTGTCACATACACATGGTTAGCAGATGTTAGTACGAGTGTAGCCGAAATGCTTGTGCTTCTAGTTCCGACAATGCAGTAACAACCAACAAGTAATCTAGCTAACAATTCCAAAACTACTACCTTAGTGTAAGGGGATAAAGAATATGTACAGAAAGATATATGAATGAGTGATGGTACAGAGCGGCATAGGCAAGATACAGTAGATGGTATTGAGTGCAGTATATACATATGAGATGAGTATGTAAACAAAGTGGCATAGTTAAAGTGGCTAGTGATACATGTATTACATAAGGATGCAGTAGATGATATAGAGTACAGTATATACGTATACATATGAGATGAATAATGTAGGGTATGTAAACATTATATTAGGTAGCATTGTTTAAAGTGGCTAGTGATATATTTTACATCATTTCCCATCAATTCCCATTATTAAAGTGGCTGGAGTTGAGTCAGTGTGTTGGCAGCAGCCACTCAATGTTAGTGGTGACTGTTTAACAGTCTGATGGCCTTGAGATAGAAGCTGTTTTTCAGTCTCTCGGTCCCAGCTTTGATGCACCTGTACTGACCTCGCCTTCTGGATGATAGCGGGGTGAACAGGCAGTGGCTCGGGTGGTTGTTGTCCTTGATGATCTTTATGGCCTTCCTGTGACATCGGGTGGTGTAGGTGTCCTGGAGGGCAGGTAGTTTGCCCCCGGTGATGCGTTGTTCAGACCTTAGTTTCCTTAGTTTTGTTGACGTTGAGTGTGAGGTTATTTTCCTGACACCACACTCTGAGGGCCCTCACCTCTTCCCTGTAGGCCGTCTCGTCGTTGTTGGTAATCAAGCCTACCACTGTTGTGTCGTCCGCAAACTTGATGATTGAGTTGGAAGCGTGCGTGGCCACGCAGTCGTGGGTGAACAGGGAGTACAGGAGAGGGCTCAGAACGTACCCTTGTGGGGCCCCAGTATTGAGGATCAGCGGGGTGGAGATGTTGTTGCCTACCCTCACCACCTGGGGGCGGCCCGTCAGGAAGTCCAGTACCCAGTTGCACAGGCGGGGTTGAGACCCAGGGTCTCGAGCTTGATGACGAGCTTGGAGGGCACTATGGTGTTAAATACCGAGCTGTAGTCGATGAACAGCATTCTCACATAGGTATTCCTCTTGTCCAGATGGGTTAGGGCAGTGTGCAGTGTGGTTGAGATTGCATCGTCTGTGGACCTATTTGGACGGTAAGCAAATTGGAGTGGGTCTAGGGTGTCAGGTAGGGTGGAGGTGATATGGTCCTTGACTAGTCTCTCAAAGCACTTCATGATGAGGGAAATGAGTGCTACGGGGCGGTAGTCGTTTAGCTCAGTTACCTTAGCTTTCTTGGGAACAGGAACAATGGTGGCCCTCTTGAAGCATGTGGGAACAACAGACTGAGATAGGGATTGATTGAATATGTCCGTAAACACACCAGCCAGCTGGTCTGCGCATGCTCTGAGGGCGCGGCTGGGTATGCCGTTTGGGCCTGCAGCCTTGCGAGGGTTGACACGTTTAAATATTTTCCTCACGTCGGCTGCAGTGAAGGAGAGTCCGCATGTTTTAGTTGCGGGCAGTGTCAGTGGCACTGTATTGTCCTCAAAGCAGGCAAAAAGTTATTTAGTCTGCCTGGGAACAAGACATCCTGGTCCGTGACGGTGCTGGTTTTCTTTTTGTAATCCGTGATTGACTGTAGACCCTGCCACATACCTTGTGTCTGAGCCGTTGAATTGAGATTCTACTTTGTCTCTGTACTGACGCTTAGCTTGTTTAATAGCCTTGTGGAGGGAATAGCTGCATTGTTTATATTTTGTCATGTTTCCGGTCACCTTGCCCTGATTAAAAGCAGTGGTTCGCGGTTTCAGTTTCACGCGAATGCTGCCATCAATCCACGGTTTCTGGTTTGGGAATGTTTTAATCGTTGCTATGGGAACGACATCTTCAACGCACGTTCTAATGAACTCGCACACCGAATCAGTGTATTCGTCAATGTTGTCGTCTGACGCAATACGGAACATATCCCAGTCCACGTGATGGAAGCAGTCTTGGAGTGTGGAATCAGATTGGTCGGACCAGCGTTGAACAGACCTCAGCGCGGGAGCTTCTTGTTTTAGTTTCTGTCTGTAGGCAGGGATCAGCATAATGGAGTCGTGGTCAGCTTTTCCGAAAGGAGGGCGGGGCAGGGCCTTATATGCGTCGCGGAAGTTGGAATAGCAATGATCCAAGGTTTTTCCAGCCCTGGTTGCACAATCGATATGCTGATAAAATTTAGGGAGTCTTGTTTTCAGATTAGCCTTGTTAAAATCCCCAGCTACAATGAATGCAGCCTCCGGATATATGGATTCCAGTTTGCAAAGAGTCAAATAAAGTTTGTTCAGAGCCATCGAGGTGTCTGCTTGGGGTGGAATATATATGGCTGTGATTATAATCGAAGAGGATTCCCTTGGTAGATAATGCGGTCTACATTTGATTGTGAGGAATTCTAAATTAGGTGAACAGAAGGACTTGAGTTCATGTATGTTGTTGTGGCCACACCACGTCATGTTAACCATAAAGCATACACCCCCTCCCCTCTTCTTACCAGAAAGATGTTTGTTTCTGTCGGCGCGATGCGTGGAGAAACCAGCTGGCTGCACTGTCTCCGATAGCGTCTCTCCAGTGAGCCATGTTTCCGTGAAGCAAAGAACGTTACAGTCTCTGACGTCCCTCTGGAATGCTACCCTTGCTCGGATTTCATCAACCTTGTTGCCAAGAGACTGGACATTGGCGAGGAGAATGCTAGGGAGTGGTGCACGATGTGCCCGTCTCCGGAGTCTGACCAGAAGACCGCTTCGTTTTCCCCTTTTTCGAAGTTGTTTTTTGGGGTCTCCGGCTGGGATCCATTCCGTTGTCCTGGGTGAAAGGCAGAACACAGGATCCGCTTCGCGAAAGTCATATTCTTGGTCGTACTGATGGTGAGTTGACACTGCTCTTATGTTCAGTAGTTCGTCTTGACTGTATGTAATGAAACCTAAGATGACCTGGGGTACCAATGTAAGAAATAACACATAAAAAAAACAAAAAACTGCATAGTTTCCTAGGAAAGCAAAGCGAGGCGGCCATCTCTGTCGGCAGGTGGAAACTCTTAGCAGGTTGCTGATGAGCCTGCCTGTCTCTTAATTTCTAATCAAAATGGACTGGCCTCAGCCTCTATGGAAGGACTGTAGTATCAGGAATGGAAAGCAAAAGATAATGGAGTCTGAACTCCGGAGAAGTAGGGTTGGAGTCTGGCCTCTGGAGTAGGAGGGTTGGAGTCTGGCC
>NC_060181.1:13204100-13244100 GCF_021184085.1 Oncorhynchus gorbuscha | reverse complement strand
CACATGACTTACAGCTGGAGTCAACTACGTAGCTCTATGTTAGCGTCACATGACTTACAGCTGGAGTCAACTACGTAGCTCTATGTTAGTGTCACATGACTTACAGCTGGAGTCAACTACGTAGCTCTATGTTAGTGTCACATGACTTACAGCTGGAGTCAACTACATAGCTCTATGTTAGTGTCACATGACTTACAGCTGGAGTCAACTACGTAGCTCTATGTTAGTGTCACATGACCCAGTTCATCTGGAGAGGAAACATGACTTATAGCTGGATGAACACAGCTTTGTTTTCTCATCAGGGATCTGTAGTAATGACAGGAGGGGAATAAGTGCACACCTGTTGTATTCAGCGCACGTGACAAATAAACTTTGATTTGATTTGATGTGTCAGGATTAACCACAATCCTGATGGAGACTTCTGACTTCACATCACACCTCTGGTAATTCCATCTAATCTCCTTTACATTTACATTGTATTCATTTAGCAGAAGCTCTTCTCCAGAGAGACTTACAATAAGTGAATTTATTTGAAGATAGCGAGGTGAGACAACCATATGTCACAGTCGTAGTATGTACATTTTTCCTCAATAAAGATGGGTAAACCTGTTTTGGTGATTTCTGGTACATCATCAAAATAAATCAATCACAGCATGTTTTTGGACTCATTCAGCAGTTTATCCTGATCAAGTACAATACCATTGGAAATTAATGTTCATATACTTAGAGTGTAATATATTCATTCATTAAATATGGTGAAATAATTCAATATCAGAATATATATTTTTATAATCACATATATTACTCACTAGTTTAGCCATTTAGAGATTTAAAAAAAAGCTCTTATGTACAATTGAACTGGGCGCTTTAGAGAGAGCTGTGATTGGGCAGCAGCTCGTTCATCTGTCTTCCCAGAATTCTAATACTAATATAAGCCGTTTAACAGTCTCTTTTATCCAAAGCAATTTACAGTCATGCGTGCATAGATTTCACAGAAATATCAGTCCTATTAGGAAAAGACAAGTGAAATAAAAAATGAGGGCGGGGGGGGGGTAAGACAGAGATGTCTTCCTTAAGATGGTCTCTGAAAAGGTAGGGTTTCAGAGTCAGACGTTTTTGGAAGAATGGCGGGGACTCCTAGCATCAGGGGAAGTTGGTTCCACCATTGGGTTGCCAGGACAGTGTTTACTCTGAAATGGCCGGTCACCCGGCGATACCTGGGAAATGTTTATTTCAGCAGTGCAGCAGCCGAGACGCAACACACGCAACACCACAACTATCAGACACAAGCCCAAACCTCCCTCCTTCCTGTTTTCCTGAAATAATTGCTAAGGGCCCCCAGTTGATAACAGTGTGTGTGTGTGTGTGTGAGTGAGTGAGTGAGTGAGTGAGTGAGTGAGTGAGTGAGTGAGTGAGTGAGTGAGTGAGTGAGTGAGTGAGTGAGTGAGTGAGAAGTGAGTGAGAATGTGAGTGAGTGCGTGAGTGAGTGAGTGAGTGAGTGAGTGAGTGAGTGAGTGAGTGAGTGAGTGCGTGAGTGAGTGAGTGAGTGAGTGAGTGAGTGAGTGAGTGAGTGAGTGAGTGAGTGAGTGAGTGAGTGAGTGAGTGAGAAAAGTGAGTGAGTGAGAAAGTGAGTGAGAAGTGAGTGAGAAGTGAGTGAGAGAGTGAGTGAGAGAGAAGTGAGTGAGAAAGTGAGTGAGAAAGTGAGTGATAAAGTGAGTGAGTGAGTGAGTGAGTGAGTGAGTGAGTGAGTGAGTGAGTGAGTGAGTGAGTGAGTGAGTGAGTGAGAAGTGAGTGAGAATGTGAGTGAGTGCGTGAGTGAGAGAGTGAGTGAGTGAGAATGTGAATGAGTGCGTGCGTGAGTGAGTGAGTGAGTGAGTGAGTGAGTGAGTGAGTGAGTGAGTGAGTGAGTGAGTGAGTGAGTGAGTGAGTGAGTGAGTGAGGGAGGGAGAAAAGTGAGTGAGTGAGAAAGTGAGTGAGAGGTGAGTGAGAAGTGAGTGAGAGAGTGAGTGAGTGAGAAGTGAGTGAGAAAGTGAGTGAGTGAGTGAGTGAGTGAGTGAGTGAGTGAGTGAGTGAGTGAGTGAGTGAGAAGTGAGTGAGAATGTGAGTGAGTGCGTGAGTGAGAGAGTGAGTGCGTGAGAGAGTGAGTGAGTGAGTGAGTGAGTGAGTGAGTGAGTGAGTGAGTGAGTGAGTGAGTGAGTGAGTGAGTGAGTAAGTGAGTGAGTGAGTGAGGGAGAAAAGTGAGTGATAAAGTGAGTGAGAAAGTGAGTGAGTAAAGTGAGTGAGTGAGTGAGTGAGTGAGTGAGTGAGTGAGAAGTGAGTGAGAAGTGAGTGAGAAGTGAGTGAGAGAGTGAGTGAGAGAGAAGTGAGTGAGAAGTGAGTGAGAAAGTGAGTGATAAAGTGAGTGAGTGAGTGAGTGAGTGAGTGAGTGAGTGAGTGAGTGAGTGAGTGAGTGAGTGAGTGAAGTGAGTGAGTGAGTGAGTGAGTGAGTGAGTGAGTGAGTGAGTGAGTGAGTGAGAGAGTGAGTGAGTGAGTGAGTGAGTGAGTGAGGGAGGGAGGGAGGGAGTGAGTGAGTGAGTGAGTGAGTGAGTGAGTGAGTGAGAGAGAGAGTGAGTGAGAGAGTGAGTGAGTGTGTGAGTGAGTGAGTGAGTGAGTGAGTGAGTGAGTGAGTGAGTGAGTGAGCGAGCGAGCGAGCGAGTGAGTGAGTGAGTGAGGGAGGTTGGGAGGAAGTGAGTGAGTGAGTGAGTGAGTGAGTGAGTGAGTGAGTGAGTGAGTGAGTGAGTGAGTGAGTGAGTGAGTGAGTGAGTGAGTGGACGGGCAAGATCAGACACGACGTGATGTGAGGTGTGTCTGGAGTCTGGACAAAGACGGCTGGCAGTAGTAATACTGTGTGTACAGTAGGGACTAAACACAAATCTGAGACATGCAATCAGACAATGGTGAGCCAACATTCCAAAGCCTAGAAAACACTGACAGGCCAAGAGTGACAACATGTTTTAAAGGCGTTGCCTACCTGACAACCAGGTGTCTGATATGTGTCTGGGCGTCATTAGATTAATATACAGTCTTGATTGTAGAGGAACAGGGTGTAGCTAGTATTCTGTATGCCCGGTGTTCACTACCATGTACCCTGCTGTGGCCTATACTAAACCACTACCCTGTACCCTGCTGTGGCCTATACTAAACCACTACCCTGTACCCTGCTGTGGCCTATACTAAACCACTACCCTGTACCCTACTGTGGCCTATACTAAACCACTACCCTGTACCATGCTGTGGCCTATACTAAACCACTACCCTGTACCCTGCTGTGGCCTATACTAAACCACTACCCTGTACCCTGCTGTGGCCTATACTAAAACACTAACCTGTACCCTGCTGGGGCCTATACTAAACCACTACCCTGTACCCTGCTGTGGCCTATACTAAACCACTACCCTGTACCCTGCTGTGGCCTATACTAAACCACTACACTGTACCCTGCTGGGGCCTATACTAAACCACTACCCTGTACCCTGCTGTGGCCTATACTAAACCACTACCCTGTACCCTGCTGTGGCCTATACTAAACCACTACCCTGTACCCTGCTGTGGCCTATACTAAACCACTATCCTGTACCCTGCTGTGGCCTATACTAAACCACTACCCTGTACCCTGCTGTTGCCTATACTAAACCACTACCCTGTACCCTGCTGTGGCCTATACTAAACCACTACCCTGTACCCTGCTGTGGCCTATACTAAACCACTACCCTGTACCCTGCTGTGGCCTATACTAAACCACTACCCTGTACCCTGCTGTGGTCTATACTAAACCACTACCCTGTATCCTGCTGTGGCCTATACTAAACCACTACCCTGTACCCTGCTGTGGCCTATACTAAGACACTAACCTGTACCCTGCTGTGGCCTATACTAAACCACTACCCTGTACCCTGCTGTGGCCTATACTAAGACACTAACCTGTACCCTGCTGTGGCCTATACTAAACCACTACTCTGTACCCTGCTGTGGCCTATACTAAACCACTACCCTGTACCCTGCTGTGGCCTATACTAAGACACTAACCTGTACCCTGCTGTGGCCTATACTAAACCACTACTCTGTACCCTGCTGTGGCCTATACTAAACCACTACTCTGTACCCTGCTGTGGCCTATACTAAACCACTACTCTGTACCCTGCTGGGGCCTTTACTAACACCACTACCCTCACTGTTGTGTTCACAGTGGTGTACAGGGCACTATTCCCTATATAGTGTACTAGGGTCCATAGGGTTCTTGTCAAAAGTAGTGCACTCTGTAGTATGGCTGGGAATTGCCAGAGACCTCACGATACGATATTATCGCCATACTTAGGTGCCGATACGATATGTACATGCGATTGTCACGATACGATATTATCCCCATACTTAGGTGCCGATACGATATGTACATCGATTGTCACCGATATTATCCCCATACTTAGGTGCCGATACGATATGTACATGCGATTGTCACGATACGATATTATCCCCATACTTAGGTGCCGATACGATATGTACATGCGATTGTCCCGATACGATATTATCCCCATACTTAGGTGCCGATACAATATGTACATGCGATTGTCCCGATACGATATTATCCCCATACTTAGGTGCCGATACGATATGTACATGCGATTGTCACGATACGATATTATCCCCATACTTAGGTGCCGATACGATATGTACATGCGATTGTCCCGATACGATATTATCCCCATACTTAGGTGCCGATACGATATGTACATGCGATTGTCCCGATACGATATTATCCCCATACTTAGGTGCCGATACGATATGTACATGCGATTGTCCCGATACGATTTTATCCCCATACTTAGGTGCCGATACGATATGTACATGCGATTGTCCCGATACGATATTATCCCCATACTTAGGTGCCGATACGATATGTACATGCGATTGTCCCGATATGTATTGCTATTTGACACTGCGATTTTATTGCGATTCAACGTTTGAAACATATCGCTCACCATGTGTCTGCGCAGAAGGACAAGAGGGAGACATGAGAAAACCAGAGTCGATCAGTCACGGAAATAAAAGTGCCGAAAACAAACTGGCTCCCTATTTAAAAAGAAGATGGAGAACAAGCTATGAAAGACAAATCCCGACCTTTGACCCCCCCCTTCCCCATCGATACTACAGTATATAGGGAACAGGATTCCACTTCAGGTGCATATCCCAGGAGAATATCGCAGTTATGACATGACGTGAAAACCCGATGAATCATCAGAAACAGACAAATGACACACTTCCTCATAACACAACTCTATGAGTTGCAGCCTGTCACAATCGATGGCAGTGCCTTGACGGGAAACTAACAACCGAAACAAAACCTGAGCTAATGACATGTGTGAGGTCGTAGCAGGCTGGACAGGGACGGGACAACCATATCAATCATATGGTTGGAGTACAGAGACTGTGATCCTTAAGGAAACGTGTTCAAGATTGAGTGATCTTGATCTGAAAGATGTTTGACTAACTAAGCCTGTATTATAATTCATTAGTCAATCAGAATAACTTAGCCTGTATTATAATTCATTAGTCAATCAGAATAACTAAGCCTGTATTATAATTCATTAGTAAGTCAGAATAAGTAAGCCTGAATTATAAATCATTAATACATCTGTTTTGAATATCACAGCTAGGATATTTCCTTATTAGGTAATAAATACAGTTGGGTTCAAAGGAGAGTCCTGGGTGGGTTAGGGGTTATTGAGTATTTTTAAAATGTATTTTGTATTATAATATATATTATAAACGCATCCACCACCCCCCTCTTCAGAGGACACATCTTTTTAGTTGCTTTTTTTTTTACAGCTTTTCTGCTACATATACATACATATACATACATGTTACATACATGTTACATACATGTCACAGTCACATAACAATAATACATGACTGAACATAAACTCTTTAATCCCACCCCCTCCGCCACTCTCAGCCCATCCCACCTATCACCATAGACCTCAGCTCTTTAATCCCACCCCTCAGCCACTCTCAGCCCATCCCACCTATTACCATAGACCTCAGCTCTTTAATCCCACCCCCTCAGCCACTCTCAGCCCATCCCACCTATCACCATAGACCTCAGCTTTTTAATCCCACCCCTCAGCCTCTCTCAGCCCATCCCACCTATCACCATAGACCAACCCTCAGCCACTCTCAGCCCATCCCACCTATCACCATAGACCAACCCTCAGCCACTCTTAGCCCATCCCACCTATCACCATAGACCTCAGCTCTTTAATCCCACCCCTCAGCCACATCCCACCTATCACCAGACCCACTCTCAGCCCACCCCACCTATCACCATAGACCTCAGCTCTTTAATCCCACCCCCTCAGCCACTCTCAGCCCATCCCACCTATCACCATAGACCAATCCTCAGCCACTCTCAGCCCATCCCACCTATCACCATAGACCAACCCTCAGCCACTCTCAGCCCATCCCACCTATCACCATAGACCAACCCTCAGCCACTCTCAGCCCACCCCACCTATCACCATAGACCAACCCTCAGCCACTCTCAGCCCATCCCACCTATCACCATAGACCTCAGCTCTGTAATCCCACCCCTCAGCCACTCTCAGCCCATCCCACCTATCACCATAGACCAACCCTCAGCCACTCTCAGCCCATCCCACCTATCACCATAGACCAACCCTCAGCCACTCTCAGCCCATCCCACCTATCACCATAGACCTCAGCTCTGTAATCCCACCCCTCAGCCACTCTCAGCCCATCCCACCTATCACCATAGACCAACCCTCAGCCACTCTCAGCCCATCCCACCTATCACCATAGACCAACCCTCAGCCACTCTCAGCCCATCCCACCCATCACCATAGACCAACCCTCGTTTGATTTCCATGTGCCATATATTTTTTCATTGTGTTGTGATGTTTTACATACATTTTTAACCTTTCAAATCATTTCGCATCCACAGATTGTGAGCCACAGATGAAAACCTTTCCTAAGAGTATTATATTATTTATTGACTGACTATGGCTTTCCAAATCGCTCAACACTGCTATTTGTAAGGTTCATTTTAAGTGATGTTGTGATTTTTTTTAACCATTCACGAAACAGGCAAAATAGGGGCAATACCAGAATAAAGGATCTAGTGATTCTGTCACTTTGCTGCAAAATCTATAGAGCTGAGATTGTTGTATGCCATATATATATATATAGCATTGTGTTGGTGGAAAGAATATTGTATAATAATTTAAATTGAAAAACTCTAAGTGTTGAATCAAGTGTAGTTTTCTGTACCAGTTCATAAACCATGTGCCATGGAATCGGTACATTGAAAATCTCTTCCCATTTATTTTGCCACCTGTATGGCGCAGCTGGTCAATTTTCATTAGTTGACATCAATGTGCATCAACACATTTTTCCACCGTCAGGGATGTCAATGTAATGGAATGACCTTTGAGAAGTGTACCAGTCTGTCAATGTAATGGAATGACCTTTGAGAAGTGTACCAGTCTGCCAATGTAATGGAATGACCTTTGAGAAGTGTACCAGTCTGCCAATGTAATGGAATGACCTTTGAGAAGTGTACCAGTCTGCCAATGTAATGGAATGACCTTTGAGAAGTGTACCAGTCTGTCAATGTAATGGAATGACCTTTGAGAAGTGTACCAGTCTGCTACAGCTCTTTAGTTGATCTTGTTCCAATCATTGCCAGTATTTAACATGCTCTGAAAACCATGACAACTAGCAATCTCACAATGTTCACATCTAAATGGAAAATCATTTTGGCCAGGGTCAATAGCAGTGAGGAGGTTTTAAATAGCACCAGCAACGACGAACAGAGATCAATACCGTCATTATATGATTAGCATTTCATCTCTCCCTCTTTCTTTCTTCTCTCTGTGTGTATAGTGTGTATATATTTTTATATCCCTCTTATTAAGTTTGTCCTTTTCTTCGCCCTCCCTCCCTCCCTCCCTCCAGCCCTCCCTCCCTCCAGCCCTCCCTCCCTCCATCCCTCCCTCCCTCCCTCTTTCCCTCCCTCTCCCTCCCTCCCTCCAGCCCTCCCTCCCTCCCTCCCTCTCTCTCTCTCTCTCTCTCTCTCTCTCTCCCTCCCTCCCTCCAGCCCTCCCTCCCTCCCTCCCTCCCTGCCGCCCTCCCTCCCTCCCTCTCCCTCCCTCCCTCCCTCCCTCCCTCCCTCCCTCCCTCCCTCCAGCCCTCCCTCTTTCCCTCCCTCTCTCTCCCTCCCTCCCTCTCTCCCTCCCTCCCTCCCTCCAGCCCTCCCTCTTTCCCTCCCTCTCCCTCCCTCCCTCCCTCCCTCCAGCCCTCCCTACCTCCAGCTCTCCCTCCCTCCAGCCCTCCCTCCCTCCCTCCCTCCAGCCCTCCCTCTTTCCCTCCCTCTCTCCCTCCCTCCCTCCCTCCAGCCCTCCCTACCTCCAGCTCTCCCTCCCTCCCTCCCTCCCTCCCTCTTTCCCTCTCTCTCCCTCCCTCCCTCCAGCCCTCCCCCTCCAGCCCTCTCTCCCTCCCTCCCTCCCTCCCTCCCTCCCTCCAGCCCTCCCTCCCTCCCCTCCCCTCCCTCCCTATTTCTGCCATCTTCAAGGGGTTTATAAGCATTTAAAAGTGAAACACATGGATAGTATTACACTAGAATAAGCAAGCATTTACAGTTACTGATGAGTCAATTGTGAATTCCATGGCTATTTGGGAAATGATGAATATTGGAAATGGTTTTGTAGACTAAACTGAAGAAAAAATGTATCTCCGCTCCTTCAATAATTTAGGCTTGCATGAGGGAAAGGAATGGAAGTTCTCTGAAGATAGAGGCTTTTGATGCCAGGAAATTAGAATACGTAAGAAGTTTTAGAGCCAGCCAAGCATTTTAACTATAACCACAGTTGCCAAAACACCTTCTGGCAGAGGCTTGCTGACAGTGTGACTCAGGGAGAGAAACGGCTCTGAGGTGGCTCAAGAGTACTTCCTGTTTCCTAAACTACTTTATTGAGCCTGTGAGGTTAAAATCATAATCTCATATAAACACACTCACAGACACATGCAAAGTATGCACACAGACACAAGGACATGCAAACACACGCACGCACACACACACAGGATTTAACTCTCAGCCCGAGGTGAACCAGTTTAATGGTAAAGTTGTCAAATGGAGCATATTGCAGTAATTGCCTCAGAGTGTCAGTGTAGAACCAGACACCTCGCTGTTTACATCCCCAGTGATGGAAACAAACACATCTCAAGCCTCTGAAGTGGATTCTAGCCACCGATATACACAAGCCTAGATCTGTAAGGACTATTGGAAGAAATTGCTCTGCCAACGAATTCTTACATATTGCAGCTTTAAATCATACAATATTGTAAGAAATGATGGTATCAGTTTACAGCATCACTAAGGCCCAGGCGTCTGTGTCACCGGGATTGAGAGGCCCAGTTGGTGCAGTGCAGACACCTTCACACATGGTCCCTTCTCCCAGCTGTAGAAACACTTGTCCATGTAAAAGGACTCAAGAGCACCAACATGGGAAGTTCATAGGAGCACGTCAAATGAAAGTTAAGAGTACTTTTTTTATTTATAAATTAAGGCATATATACATTTTTCAACCATTTTCCATCCTTCAACATCAGGCTTCGATTTCTGGTCAAACAGATAGAAAATGGGTCTTCGACAACATCTACTAGAACAAGTCTTACTGTGTTAGAAATACATCAACACAATGTAGAAGTAAAGACCCCTGTGAAGACTAATAGCAACATTTATATTTCGTTTTTGATCTTTTTTTAAAGAAACATTACCAAAAACCCACATATCTTAGGGACATGTTCTAGTTTCTCTCCCCAATGAGAACAGAAGATAATTAAAGCTCATCAAAGTAACAAATAAAGGAAGACCTATGAATTAGTTATACTGTTTTCACTGTTATTAATTAAATTATTAAATGGATTACCAAATCGGTAACAGGATTTTCAGAAAAATCGGTAATGGAATTTCTGCAATTGAATGGGCTACAATGAGAAATCATAGTAGTCACAAATCACAGTTGGGTTCACAAGTTTGGACAGCACAGTACAGTACAGCACAGTACAGCACAGCACAGCACAGCACAGCACAGCACAGCACAGCACAGCACAGTACAGCACAGCACAGCACAGTACAGTACAGCACAGTACAGTACAGCACAGCACAGTACAGCACAGTACAGCACAGCACAGCACAGCACAGCACAGCACAGTACAGTACAGTACAGTACAGTACAGCACAGCAAAGTACAGTACAGTACCGCACAGTACAGTACAGTACAGCACAGCAAAGTACAGCACAGTACAGTACAGTACAGTACAGCACAGCACAGCACAGCACAGTACAGCACAGCACAGCACAGTACAGCACAGCACAGCACAGTACAGTACAGCACAGTACAGCACAGCACAGTACAGCACAGCACAGCACAGCACAGTACAGTACAGTACAGCACAGCACAGCACAGCACAGTACAGTACAGTACAGTACAGTACAGCACAGCACAGTACAGTACAGTACAGCACAGTACAGTACAGTACAGTACAGTACACAGTACAGTACAGTACAGTACAGCACAGCACAGCACAGCACAGCACAGTACAGTACACAGCACAGCACAGCACAGCACAGTACAGTACAGTACAGTACAGTACAGTACAGTACAGTACAGTACAGTACAGTACAGTACAGTACAGTACAGCACAGTACAGTACAGTACAGTACAGTACAGTACAGTACAGCACAGTACAGCACAGTACAGTAAAGAAAATAAAAGTTGAGTATAGTTCACCACAGTGCAGTACAGTAGAGCACACTAGAGTTGACTACACTATAATGTACTCTACTGACCTGAACTATACTATACTCCACTGAGCTCTACTGTACTGAACTACACTATACTCTACTGAGCTCTACTGTACTGAACTTAACTATACTCTACTGAACTGAACTACACTATACTCCACTGAGCTCTACTGTACTGAACTACACTATACTCTACTGAGCTCTACTGTACTGAACTATACTATACTCCACTGAACTCTACTGTACTGAACTACACTATACTCTACTGAGCTCTACTGTACTGAACTTAACTATACTCTACTGAACTATACTCTACTGGGGCGGCAGGGTAGCCTAGTGGTTAGAGCGTTGGACTAGTAACCGGAAGGTTGCGAGTTCAAACCCCCGAGCTGACAAGGTACAAATCTGTCGTTCTGCCCCTGAACAGGCAGTTAACCCGCTGTTCCCAGGCCGTCATTGAAAATAAGAATGTGTTCTTAACTGACTTGCCTGGTTAAATAAAGGTTAAAAAAAAAAAAATACAAATAAAAACTGAACTACACTATACTGAATTCTACTGTACTGAACTATACTCTACAGAGCTCTACTGCACGGAACTATACTATACTTTATGGGGCTCTACTGTACTGTACTGAACTATGCTCTACTGAGCTCTAAGTATAGTATACTCTACTGAACTATACTATACTCTACTGAGCTCTGCTGAACTATACTCTACTGAGCTCTACTGAACTATACTCTACTGAACTCTACTGAACTATAGCTCTACTGAGCTCTACTGAACTATACTGAACTATACTCTACTGAGCTCTACTGAACTATACTCTACTGAACTCTACTGAACTATACTCTACTGAGCTCTACTGAACTATACTCTACTGAGCTCTACTGAACTATACTCTACTGAACTCTACTCTACTGAACTCTACTGAACTATACTCTACTGAGCTCTACTGAACTATACTCTACTGAGCTCTACTGAACTATACTCTACTGAACTCTACTGTACTATACTCTACTGAACTCTACTGTACTATACTCTACTGAGCTCTACTGTACTATACTCTACTGAGCTCTACTGTACTGTACTGAACTATACTCTACTGAGCTCTACTGAACTATACTCTACTGAGCTCTACTGTACTATACTCTACTGAGCTCTACTGTACTATACTCTACTGAGCTCTACTGTACTGTACTGAACTATACTCTACTGAGCCCTATTGTACTGAACTGAACTATACTATACTCTACTGAGCTCTACTGAACTATACTCTACTGAGCTCTACTGTACTATACTCTACTGAGCTCTACTGTACTATACTCTACTGAGCTCTACTGTACTATACTCTACTGAGCTCTACTGAACTATACTCTACTGAGCTCTACTGTACTGAACTGAACTATACTATACTCTACTGAGCTCTACTGAACTATACTCTACTGAGCTCTACTGTACTATACTCTACTGAGCTCTACTGTACTATACTCTACTGAGCTCTACTGGATGGTTGCTGATAATGGGCCGCTGTACGCCTAGACATTCCATGAAAAATCAGCCGTTTCCAGCAACAATAGTAATTTACAACATTAACAATGTCTACACTGTATTTCTGATCAATTTGATGTTATTTTCATGGACAAAATAATTTGCTTTTCTTTCAAAAAACAAGGACATTTCTAAGTGACCCCAAACTTTGGAATGGTAGCCCATGTATATCTTTGTGTACCTTCAAACGATACATCACCATGATGATCTTTGTGAAATTCTGTTACCAAACACATTTCTGCCAGTAAATGTGTTTTTGCATAATGTTGCATGTTAATTCTTAAAAGTAGTCCTTGTGCATAGTTGTATGGTTTGTTAAACTTTGAAATCAAGGTTTTTGTTTGACATACATTTTAAGTGAACAATCGGAGTCTCATTGCAATTCTGTTATTGTGGAATTGCCCACAAATTAAGTGCGGTCTTGTCACTCAGAAGGTGTGTGAACAAAAGCTTTCACCTCTACAAAACAAATTCTTCTTCACATTGTGTGTTAGGAGAATGTAGTGGTGTGTGTTGAAGTGTACTTCAAGTCTTCTCCACAACAGCTGCCAGTACCCTACAGCTAATTATAAACATGGACATGATACACCACTAATGCAGGGGTTAAATATATCACAGACATGTGGCGCATACACAATTGTCTGCTTCAATCAATTTTGTCCAACACAAACATGATTAGTGTCTGGCTGATTAATCCACATATTTAACCTGAGGGTGTAATAAACTGGTATTAACAAACGCAGCCGTCAATGCCGCAATATGTAACTTTTGGGTCGCCCCGACCAAATTCACTTAGAAATGTGAGTTATAGATCTGTCATTCTCATTGAAAGCAAGTCTAAGAAGCGGTAGATCTGCTCTATGTGCGCTCGTTTTTTGCGTCTTCTACTTTCGGTTTTGTACACCAGCTTTTCAAACAGCTGAAAATACAATATTTTTTGTTATTGAACTTATATTTCACATCGGTTTAGTTGGTACAATGATTCTCTACACTATATTTGTTTATTTTGTCACAAGCTGAAATGAGGTACACTATTCAAATTCTAGCAACTAGGAGGTAGTGGAACAACTTCTGCATATTGCACCTGTGTCTAATTAAACCAATAGCCAGTTTCAACTTGACTGACATAAAGGCATCCCACTGGGCACAGACTTCAGTTCAAGATCTAGTTTTGATTTACATTTGGTTGAGATTTTAACCTACTGTACGTGAATTCAACTTGAAATTCAACAAAAAAATCACTATGTCATTGGATTTAGGTTCAAATTTGTTTTCAGTATTCCATGTTAATTCAAAGTTATCACATAGATTGCTGGGGGGTTGAAATTAACTGGACACAACGTTGATTCAACCAGTTTTTGCCCAGTGGGGTTGTCTATATCAAGACATTCAGAGAAACTAACTACTCTCGGTCAATAAACTCAGTGTGATATAGTCCAGGAGAGAATTACAGTCCAGGAGAGAATTACAGACTCCCCGAGGGAAGTTTATTCTCAGATCCAACATTTGGTCAAAACAATGTGATGATTGTTATGCTACAGAAGTAGTCTTGTCTGCCCTGCATACGGCCAAACTGGCCAGAAAATCTGTGAAAGTTTTAACCACGAGTTCCTCTTCTAATTCCAGTAGACATACACAGACTACACAACACAACACAACACACACAGACAATGACTACAAACACAGTAGACTTACACACAGAACGAGGGCGGGTGTTTCTCTTGGCACCGGGGAACAGAAAGTGCCAGCCTGCTAGGCCAGTGGGAGGGAAGAAACCTCTAAGCCTGTTGCTGTCAATAAAACCAATGCTGTTTGTCTGTCTAATGACAGGGTACACGAAGTCTTTGGCTCAGAGACTACTGGCCCAGTCATCAATCTGACCTCAACCCTTCTGATATGCTTCTGGTATATTATGCTTCTGGTATATTATGCTTCTGGTATATTATGCTTATGTTATGGCGGCCATTGCAGGGGAACAATGAGCATCTCAATATACCACCAGGATGCTATTGTAGAATAGAATAGAATAGTCCTACTGTAACCTGCTGCTGGTCTTGCTTTGTGGCTATAGGACCAGTTTATATCTGCACCCATGCAGGAAGTACATTTGCATCTCAACACCAGATGAACGTCACTATTATAAAGATTGAGTGGCACGTACTTCATTTAATTTACTATAAACTCACTTAATTTACTAAACTAAAGAGGTCAGGCTTGAAGATAATAGACCGAGAAAAATGTAGGCCCACACTCTAATATCTACATTTGTCTTCAAAGTGTAAATCTTAACTTCTTTACAGTAATGCCATGTATGACAATTGTGTCTTCCTATTCATAAAACATGTGGCTTTTGAAAAGCATACAAAGAAATACCAAGGAGCCTTAATATATTGAGACAAATTCATTTGCTTCTCAGCGAAAACCGAGAACTCATGACAAACGCAGATCAGCAAACACGGTGTAGACTACTGCATTCAACTTCGAATTGATGCACAAAATGTTTAACTGCTGCATTGATTAATTTATCAAATAGCCTACTAGCCTCACTGAGCAGAAACTTTGATTCAGCGCTCTAATTAGTTCAAGCGGCAAAGGCCTTTCATCAAATATCAGTCTCCCTGCAGCCCAAGTCCCCTATCTCCCCCATCATCAATATTCCCAAAATCGTTGGTTCATTCAATGGGGCTGTTCGAAGCATACCTTCCTTGCCTGGCGGTGCTGCAGCAGAATAAATAAATAAATAAATCTATGTTTCGGAATTTGCCCATAGAAACCAAACACACACATCTGCCAGTAGAAATAAACGGACCTGTTTGACATTAAGGCGCAACTTTCTACATTCGTAGAGGGAGTCTGGAGAACACTTACCGGAGAAGATTATCCATGAATAGCATTCGGTTAGGCTACTGTTGAATTGAAACTCGTTGGATTTGTTAAGCGAGGCTCCACCACCTCAAAAAAAAACGCATTTATTAAATAAATAACATGAAACTGATAAGTATTAGTAAACCCTATACAAATCTACTATTCAAAGCAGAGGAGCTGTGAGGCGCGTTCTCCACCGTGCACGAATATTCCCAGACGTAGTACGGTGCTGCCTCTGCACGCAGACCGAACCTACTCCTTTCCTATTCTCCGGCAAAATGTTGGGGAGGAGTGACAGATCTCATCAGTGTGTTGTGAACAACATTAGCGTGAGCAACAATAGTGGATTCGGCGGTTCGCCTTTAAAATAAAAGTCCCCATTGAAAGGGATAACAATAGTGCAATAATGCCACAATTGGACCAAATAATGCAAAAAAAATAAATTGAACTTGTTATATAAACTCATCAAAATGCAATAATTTGTTTATTTGACACAAAGAACACCTATGGATCTTGGGTACATGAAATTGGGTATCAGCCTACTCAGTGACACTCACAGATTACAATTCTAAAGAGTTTACACACTAATATTAGCATCGTACCTCTTATTATACTGAGTAGGCAGATACCCCATTTCATGGACCCAAGATCCATAGGGAAGGCTGTACATTGCAATGAACATCCAATACACACAATAGGCTGAATAGTGAGCTGATTTCCCATAGTTATAGTCCTACAATAAGAGCTAGGACGCTAATATTTGTGTAAACTCTTTAGAATTTTAATCTGTGGGTGTCACTGAGTAGGCTGATACCCCATTTCACGGAAGGCTGTACATTGCAATATAAGTTTGCCCCCAATGCAATTCTGAAGTCTAATACGTCCCACAGTGCTTTTTCAACAGATGTTTTTATTTTTTGTGTGTAAAATAACGATTTTTTTTGTATTTTCTTTAATTTATATAACAGCATTCCAACGTCGTTTCGCATTATTTAGTCAACGTGTGTAATGATTCTACTATCTCCGTTTGCATGTTTCAATCTGGACTTGTATTTTGAAGGCAAACCACAGATTCCACTATTGTTGTTCACGCTAATGTTGTTCACAACACAATCGTACATCGACTCGTAAAACAAGTATGGTCTCTGGGACATGTAGTGCGTAATTGCACTCAGAACGTGGAGAGGTTTATGACAAATTGCGCTACGCTAGCCTCATCAATGGAAAATATTGAATGCTCTATTTCAAAGCTTTACATGTGTATAAAGTGTATTCAAACTGTATTTGATGTTTAATGTAGAGTCAAAGTAATTAGGCTACATCTAAGATGTTGTATGTTATTATGATGCCATTTCATTGTTCACCAATCATTTCAGTTACACCAATATAGATAGAACAACACTTTAATTGCACAGCAAGATACCTTGATAGTTCAGTATTAGGAACAACAGGAGCTTACACACAGGCAATAGTCTGTCTGTCTTCAACTAACCCAAATGGCTCTTTTGGGAGTGAGCCCTTGCTTACTTAATAAATTAAATAAGACAATAACAGTCGTCTCTAACTTCCTGCCTGGCTGGTTGAAAGAATGATTCAGCATGGTCACAGTGTATATTTAGACACTCATAGTGCACATAACAAGTGGAAAATAAAATACAAACACCCCATACTGTTATTTAACCTTTATTCTTAGGAGTCGACCCCTTCCTGGTCAATTCCTCTACATTGTTTCTTTGAGCCAACCCCCCTCCCTGCTTACTTCATTTTGGACTTTAGGCCATTTGCCACTGGTCCCAGTAGGGCTGATTGTCATGGTCAGAGTAAGGGGGGGGGGGGGCTAGCAGAAGAGGAGGAGGGAGGTTGATATAGCCAGGAAATGCTTGCCTCAAGCCTTATGACTATATATAGATTGTGACTGTTCATTCTTCACTCCTACTGTCAAATCATCACAAGGCATTGGTCGCTGGCGGCAACTCAGGAAACTCAGGGCTGATGACTTGGTCCTCTGACTGAACAGAACATGATGAGAGGTTCTAAGTTTAGGACCGGAGAAGGGTGTGAGGAGCTGGGGAAGAGAGAAAACACTTGGGTTATTTATCACAATGATGAATACTGTATAGCTAAAAAGAAAGCCTGTTAATTCCGCTTCTTAACTGAAATATGTCTGTTAATGGCAGAGAAGGACCAGGGTGGGGGTGTGGGGATGTCAGATATTTTTAAACGCTATTTACTCCCATGATGAATACAGTATGGTTAAAAATAAAAGCTTGTTATTTCCGCCAACAATTTAAAAAAGAAAAGCGTGGCAGCGTGGAAACTTTCTTTTGCACAATATTTCGGTGATGTATGTTGAGTAATACACAATGTTTTAAAAGTCGGATAAACACGCCAAACTGCCTACCAGACTGCTCTGAGGTGTCCGCATGGTCCTAAAGCAGACCGTTGCTCGTTGTTTTGTATCATATTTCAATTATAAAACGGGTAGGGGGGGTGGGGGGGGACACCACAAGTGAAAGTTACACCCCTGGCTTTCTCACAGTCACACTCACAACCCACCACAGCTGTTATCATTGTACTGTCTACACACACTGCTTATGGCTGAGAGGACACAGAGTCTGTGGCCAAACATATCCACCATATTCCCTTGTGCATTACACAGGAAGGCTGGCCATAAATTAAGTGTGACATAAATGTATCTGATTATCAAATACTGCCACATTCACCCACCACTTCTCATGACAACCCAATGCCACATTGCTTTTACATTTTGTGTGAAAATCATTTTTGACAACTTTCCTGGTGGAATCAGAAAATGTCTGTATTGATAAAGCATTGTAGGCTACAAACCCACAGACACACATACACCCCCCCCCCCCCGCCTCAAACACAAATGGCATCTGACGAAACCACCAACACAGCAGAATTGTAATAAAAGTGTTTTGCGTTGTGTCTTGTGCATTTGACCCCTTCCATTCTGGTTCTATCAGGAAACAACAGCTGCTTGTGTTATACCGCCACAATACTTGTCCACTTGATTATGTTACCTGTGTGTTTGGGTGTCTATTTAAAGTGTCACCTCTGCTATATTGACTCAGAGCATGACAGGGTGTGTGTGTGTTACCTCTGCTATATTGACTCAGAGCATGACAGGGTGTGTGTGTGTGTGTGTGTGTGTGTGTGTGTGTGTGTGTGTGTGTGTGTGTGTGTGTGTGTGTGTGTGTGTGTGTGTGTGTGTGTGTGTGTGTGTGTGTGTGTGTGTGTGTGTGTGTGTGTGTGTGTGTGTGTGTGTGTGTGTGTGTGTGTTACCTCTGCTATATTGACTCAGAGCATGACAGGGTGTGTGTGTGTTACCTCTGCTATATTGACTCAGAGCATGACAGGGTGTGTGTGTGTGTGTGTGTGTGTGTGTGTGTGTGTGTGTGTGTGTGTGTGTGTGTGTGTGTGTGTGTGTGTGTGTGTGTGTGTGTGTGTGTGTGTGTGTGTGTGTGTGTGTGTGTGTGTGTGTGTGTGTGTGTGTGTGTGTTACCTCTGCTATTGACTCAACGTATAACAGATTGCCCCGGATGGTCAGTCCTCTTCACCCTAACTTAATTTTAGACATAAACATCATCAATCAGTCGATTAGCAGAGGATGTCAGTAGCGATTTAATCTCAGTAAACAGTAATCAGCTGTGTCAAGTAATTCAGAAACAGTCGCTAGTGTTTATTGAATATTAAGTGAATGGCATAAAATATGAAAAACATGTTTTAACCATTTAGGATACACATGGATTTGTCTCATTTATTATGTCCAATGGAAATTAAGTGAATCCAATAATAACCTATTCATTTTATATTATTTTGGACAAAGTGAATATGATTTGATGTAGCCTACATAAACTTGAATAATTTATAAAGTAGACTAGCATTGAATTACAGCATTACTTATCCTATCTACTGACTACCGATCCTCGACTTCGGTGATGTCATCTATAAAATAGCCTCCAACACTCTACTCAACAATCTGGATGCAGTCTATCACAGTGCCATCCGTTTTGTCACCAAAGCGCCATACACTACCCACCATTGCGACCTGTACACTCTCGTTGGTTGGCCCTCGATTCATACTCATCGCCAAACCCACTGGCTACAGGTTATCTACAAGTCTCTGCTAGGTAAAGACCTGCCTTATCTCAGCTCAATGGTCACCATAGCAGCACCCACCCGTAGCACACGCTCCAGCAGGTATATCTCACTGGTCACCCCCAAAGCCAATTCCTCCTTTGGTCGTCTTTCCTTCCGGTTCTCTGCTGCCAATGACTGGAACAAACTGCAAAAATCTCTGAAGCTTGAGACTCATATGTCCCTCACTAGCTTTAAGCACCAGCTGTCAGAGCAGCTCACAGATCACTGCACCTGTACATAGCCCATCTGTAAATAGCCCATCTATTTACCTACCTCATCCCCATACTGTATTTATTTATTTATCTTGCTCCTTTGCACCCCAGTATCTCTACTTGCACATTAATCTTCTGTGCATCTACCATTCCAGTGTTTAATCGCTATATTGTAATTACTTCGCCACCATGGCCTATTTATTGCCTTAACTCCCTTGTCTTACCTCATGTGAATTCACTGTATATAGACTTTTTGTTTTCTTTTGTTCTAATGTATTATTGACTATGTTTTGTTTATTCCATGTGTAACTCTGTGGTGTTGTATGTCTCGAATTGCTGTGCTTTATCTTGACCAGGTCACAGTTGCAAATGAGAACTTGTTCTCTCAACTAGCCTACCTGGTTAAATAAAGGTGAAATTAAAAAATAAAATTAAAAAATATTAAACCTATTGAGCCACACACCGTGCAAAATTGTTACTGGTAAATTATGATCATGATAAATTCGTATTATTAGTCATGTTTTATCCATTATTACCATCTTGTGCGGAATGAGAATAGGGTGAAAGTGATAATTTACCGAGATTTTACTTGTGTTATCCACTACTCCCCTCTAGTGGTGTACATTTTTTTGTGCGCGTGTTCAGTAAATTTGCAGATATAAATCTGTAAAAATGCTCATAAGCATGTAGGCGGTTCTGAAACCGTACCCGCGAGTGAACTAATTCCTCGGTGGTGAAACGAAGTAACGTAGATGTACTTTGGGTGGTAAATAAACGAACGAGAACAGATCCAAAAATATATTCACTCTGTCGAATCTGCACTCGAGATGTTCTTGAACAGCGCCCGGGTTGAAAGGTCATCGTTGCGAAAACATGGCGGCTTCGAGCAAGACAACGGTGGTGCTTAAGACGGTCAAGAACATTGTTGTTCAGTTTTGTCCGTTTGAATCCAATGTTCGATCCACACGGTAAGAATACCTGTCACGTTTCTACCTAGGACACGTGAATATCTATTTTTCTAGTGAACATGTGCTTTATTCAGTCTATGAAAGATAATTGACCATGTCATGATGTGAAACAACATTTGGGTCCTTCTGTACTGTAGGACAAAAAATGCATCTCTCATTCCACACAGATGGACACAGACAATCACACTATCGTTGAATGTTATCTCATCTGTGCAACCAGTAATTCTTGCGCAAAATGACTGATTATTGTTGATATAGACATATTTATGAAGGTTATTAGTTTCTAGCTAGCTGTCTTAAATCTGTAACGTTACCTATCCTAAACCGTTCAGATTGTCAGATTGAGTTTGTCAATCAGGTGCCCGCTTCACTGCCAATACCGTCATAGGCTCGTGTAAGAATATAACTGGCTGTGTGCCTAAACGTCATATTTGGCAAGCGTCATCACGCAATGTGTTTATTAGTGTTTATTTCAGTTTGACAAACTATCTACACAGTCTAGTAGCGTGGCCAATCAAAAACGCATATGTTGACCAATGGGGAAAGTATTATGTTCATTGTATTGATAACCCTCTAAAAAGTCTGAACCTCATGTCTCTATCATAATCTATTCAAAAGTTCTTGGAGTTTTTACCCTTGTACAATGGGCAGAATTATCTCTGTGAAATGTAAACGGAGCACTGAGCATATAGCAAGCGTTTTATTTTCAAAGCCTTTTCCATTTCATTCAGCTCCTGTCAAGCAAAATAAAATGTTTGTAACCCACAGAAACAACGTTGAAGACCATTAACCACAAAATGTCAAATCCACTGCACTGCTATGTCAACAGAGCCCGGTGCTTTTTATCGGATTTATTAGGTTACGAAATCTGAGTTTTATGAGGTAATGTTAATGATATGTTAGAGGACAACCCCACTGAACAATTCAGAACATGAATTATCATATTTATCTTGGTTAAATGTATTTGATAACACCAGGAAGTGACATTTCATCACCCATGCACATTTTCACCCACTCTGGGCAGAGGGGGCCTGTAACTACCCTATTCCATAGCCTGTGTAGCCACAAGGCTCATTCTATAAAATAGTCTATAAGCATCACCAGAGTCACTGGAATAAGGGATGGTTGGTATGTATTTGACAGTCACTGGTAGATATTTAAAAGATTGCTTGATCCTCTAAATGGGTGAAATTGATCTATAGATCTTATTCAGGTGAGGGGTCAACCCACACAGACGTGCATCCCCTGTTAATGTGACGTTCAATGTTGGTGACCCTGCAGGGAGTTCCTGGTCCTGGTTGGGTCTGAGAAGGCCAGATCTACCAATATGAACTGTGAGGTGATGACAGAAGTGAAACACGACCAGTCAGAACCAGTGGTGAACATCACATTCAGTAAGTAGAATAAACCTGACTTTTACCTCACATTTACTTCATATAGGCCTATGGAGGTTATAGTCTGGGTATCAGTCTGTTTAGCATGACAAGGAGGGGAATGATGGCTAAATGACACAGGGTACTAGGAGGGGAATGATGGCTAGATGACACAGGGTACTAGGAGTGAAATGATGGCCAAATGACACAGGGTACTAGCAGGGGAATGATGGCTAGATGACACAGGGTACTAGGAGGGGAATGATGGCTAAATGACACAGGGTACTAGGAGGGGAATGATGGCTAGATGACACAGGGTACTAGGAGTGAAATGATGGCCAAATGACACAGGGTACTAGCAGGGGAATGATGGCTAGATGACACAGGGTACTAGGAGTGAAATTATGGCTAAATGACACAGGGTACTAGGAAGGGAATGATGGCTAAATGACACAGGGTACTAGCAGGGGAATAATGGCTAAATGACACAGGGTAGTAGGAGTGGAAGGATGGCTAAATGACACAGGGTACTAAGGAGTGGAATGATGGCTAAATGACACTGGGTACTAGGAGTGGAATGATGGCTAAATGACACAGGGTACTAGGAGGGGAATGATGACTAAATGACACAGGGTACTAGGAGGAGAATGATGGCTAAATGACACAGGGTACAAGGAGGGGAATGATGGCAAAATGACACGGTACAAGGAGTGGAATGATGGCTAAATGACACAGGGTACTAGGAGTGGAAGGATGGCTAAATGACACAGGGTACTAGGAGGGGAATGATGGCTAAATGACACAGGGTACTAGGAGGGGAATGATGGCTAAATGACACAGGGTACTAGGAGGGGAATGATGGCTAAATGACACTGGGTACTAGGAGTGGAATGATGGCTAAATGACACAGGGTACTAGGAGGGGAATGATGACTAAATGACACAGGGTACTAGGAGGAGAATGATGGCTAAATGACACAGGGTACAAGGAGGGGAATGATGGCAAAATGACACGGTACAAGGAGTGGAATGATGGCTAAATGACACAGGGTACTAGGAGTGGAAGGATGGCTAAATGACACAGGGTACTAGGAGGGGAATGATGGCTAAATGACACAGGGTACTAGGAGGGGAATGATGGCTAAATGACACAGGGTACTAGGAGGGGAATGATGGCTAAATGACACTGGGTACTAGGAGGGGAATGATGGCTAAATGACACTGGGTACAAGGAGGGGAATGATGGCTAAATGACACAGGGTACTAGGAGGGGAATGATGGCTAAATGACACAGGGTACAAGGAGGGGAATGATGACTAAATGACACAGGGTACTAGGAGGGGAATGATGGCTAAATGACACAGGGTACTAGGAGGGGAATGATGGCTAAATGACACAGGGTACTAGGAGGGGAATGATGGCTAAATGACACAGGGTACAAGGAATGGAATGTTAGCAAAACAGGTTCTGGATTTCAGGCGAAGTGTATCAAGGCAGTTGTCACAAGTCCTGGTCCTGGAGATATACAGTACCAGTCAGAAGTTTGGCCACACCTACTCACTCCAGGGTGTTCTTTATTTTTACTATTTTCTACATTGTAGAATAATAGTGAAGACATCACAACTATGAAATAACACGTATGGAATCATGTAGTAACCGAAACAAATGTTGGAAAATGGTTACTACATGATTCCGTATGTGTTATTTCATAGTTCTGGTGTCTTCACTATTATTCTACAATGTAGAAAATAGTCAAATAAAGAAAAACCTTTGAATGAATAGGTGTGTCCAAACTGTATATATATATATGTATATATGCAGGCTTTTGTGCCAGCCCAGCATTAAGTCACCTGATTCTAGATGTTGGCCTGGATTAAATAGCCTGCACTGCACACCCTGGAACACTAGTCTCAGGGTTGGTGACCATTGTAGTAAAAGCTTAATGAAATCGGATGCAATGACCAGGTATTTGCACAATGAAATCAGAATTATCCTACATAGTAGTAATCTAGCCTGTTGGGTTCTTTAGGGTCCTAGTCTTAACCATTTGGTACCAAGTAACAATTCCCAATTTTTTGTTTTGCATACCTTTTATACTGCCTCAAGCGAAACAACTTCTTTACCTGTGTTTTCCCCTTCTCTACAGTGGATGGAGAAAGGCTAATGATGAAGGGAGCGAGACTGACCAGCAAGGAGATGCTGACTGCACTGCAGTCACGATGTGTGGCCAAGGACCCCCAGGCCAAAATTACAGCCAAGAAGTAGTCCCCTCCCTCAGTATTTTGTTATGTGTCTATGTATATTTGTGAATGTTTATGATAAAATACTTTATTGACATGTTATTTGTTGTTTATCAGTCAATTATAGAAATACACTGTAAATAAAGATATGTGGACATTCCTTCAAATGAGTGGATTTGGCTATTTCAGCCTCACCCGTTGCTGACAGGTGTATAAAATGGAGCACACTGCCGTGCAATCACCATAGACAAACATTGGCCGTACTGAAGAGCTCAGTGACTTTCAACGTGGCACTGTCATCAGATGCCATCTTTCCAACAAGTCAGTATGTCAACTGTCTGCCCTGCTAGAGCAGCCCCGGTCAACTGTAAGTGCTGTTATTGTGAAGTGGAAATGTCTAGGAGCAACAACGGCTCAGCTGCAAAGTGGAAACATTTACATTTAAGTCATTTAGCAGACGCTCTTATCCAGAGCGACTTACAAATTGGTGCATTCACCTTATGACATCCAGTAGAACAGTCACTTTACAATAGTGCATCTAAATCTTAAAGGGGGGGTGAGAAGGATTACTTATCCTATCCTAGGTATTCCTTAAAGAGGTGGGGTTTCAGGTGTCTCCGGAAGGTGGTGATTGACTCCGCTGTCCTGGCGTCGTGAGGGAGTTTGTTCCACCATTGGGGGGCCAGAGCAGCGAACCGTTTTGACTGGGCTGAGCGGGAACTGTACTTCCTCAGTGGTAGGGAGGCGAGCAGGCCAGAGGTGGATGAACGCAGTGCCCTTGTTTGGGTGTAGGGCCTGATCAGAGCCTGGAGGTACTGAGGTGCCGTTCCCCTCACAGCTCCGTAGGCAAGCACCATGGTCTTGTAGCGGATGCGAGCTTCAACTGGAAGCCAGTGGAGAGAGCGGAGGAGCGGGGTGACGTGAGAACTTGGGAAGGTTGAACACCAGACGGGCTGCGGCGTTCTGGATGAGTTGTAGGGGTTTAATGGCACAGGCAGGGAGCCCAGCCAACAGCGAGTTGCAGTAATCCAGACGGGAGATGACAAGTGCCTGGATTAGGACCTGCGCCGCTTCCTGTGTGAGGCAGGGTCGTACTCTGCGGATGTTGTAGAGCATGAACCTACAGGAACGGGCCACCGCCTTGATGTTAGTTGAGAACGACAGGGTGTTGTCCAGGATCACGCCAAGGTTCTTAGCGCTCTGGGAGGAGGACACAATGGAGTTGTCAACCGTGATGGCGAGATCATGGAACGGGCAGTCCTTCCCCGGGAGGAAGAGCAGCTCCGTCTTGCCGAGGTTCAGCTTGAGGTGGTGATCCATCATCCACACTGATATGTCTGCCAGACATGCAGAGATGCGATTCGCCACCTGGTCATCATCTGGAAAGCCACACAAGCTTACCGAAGGGGGAAGAAATCGTCTGTCCTCGATTGCAACACTCCCTACTGAGTTACAAACTGCCTCTGGAAGCAACGTCAGCACAACAACTGTTCGTCAGGAGCTTCATGAAATGGGTTTCCATGGCTGAGCAACCGCACACAAGCCTAGGATCACTGTGCGAAATGTCAAGTGTCGGCTGGACTGGTGTAAAGCGCTCCGCCATTGGACTGGAGCAGTCGAAACGCGTTCTCTGGAGTGATGAATCACGCTTCACCAATGGACAAATCTGGGTTTGACGGATGACAGGAGAACGCTACATGCGCGAATGCATTGGGCAAACTGTCAAGTTTGGTGGATGAGGAATAATGGTATTGGGCTGTTTTTCATGGTTCGGGCTAGGACCCTTAGTTCCGGTGAAGGGAAATCTTAACGCTACAGCATACGATGACTTTGTGGCGACAGTTTGGGGAAGGCCCTTTCCTGTTTCAGTATGACAATGCCCCTGTGTACAAAGCGAGATCCATACAAAAAAGGATTGTCAAGATTGGTGTGGAAGAACTTGACTGGCCCGCACAGAGCCCTGACCTCAACCCCATCGAACACCTTTGGGATTAATTGGAACGTAGACTACAAGCCAGGCCTAATCGCCCAACATCAGTGCCCGACCTCACTAAAGCTCTTGTGAAAGGAAGCGAGTCACCGCTCCAACATCTAGTGGAAAGCCTTTCCATAAACGCAGAAGGTGTAATAGCAGCAAAGGGCGGACCAACTACATATTAATGCCCATGATTTCGCCATGAGATGTTTGACAAGCAGCTGTCCACATATGGCCTCTACTGAATGGTCCAGTTGAATTGGGAGTACGTTCACTTTTTGAAGTTATTTACTTTAGAGAGCATGAAACTTATTTGATGGGAAAGCGTTTTTTTTGCCTACCAAGTTTGATCATTTTGTCCATTCAGATGTATGCTACTAGATTACATTATCTGGCTCTCATAATTTTTAACATGTGATCAGTGAACTATTTGCAGAGTAATAGACCCTCTTTCAGCATTTGAAAGGACATTGTGAAACCCATTGCCTCTTACATAGTAAGCTAAATGTAATTTGGCACAGCAGTAGATGTGGCACTCAAAAACCTTTCACCCATTCCAACCATTATTCCTACACTGGAAATTGCCGAACTACGTCCGTGGCTGTGATTGGTCCGCATTAGCATGCGTGCGTCGCCTAGATCCCTTTAAAACCATGGATCATTCTCATCAGAGAGAGTAGATTCGATTTTTGGAAAGATAGATCGCACTGTTGGGGATATTACAGATAACTGGAAAGATGGTTGACAAGTTTGTGGGGACCTGGAAAATGATTTCCAGCGATAACTTTGATGACTACATGAAAGCTTTGGGTATGGTATTTTTTCTAATCTTGAATACATTATTGATAAACGTATAATAGGAGTAAATATAATGATAACATATTATAATACGATAAAGATTATCATTTGTATTTATATAAAAGTAATTATGCATGATAATGCTTTTGGTTGCACCCCACCACACGACCAATAGATCCGACTTGACAGTTTGTTCTCCGCTGTGCAGGTGTTGGCTTCGCGACTCGACAGGTGGGAAACCGCACCAAGCCCAGTCTCATCATCAACATGGACGACCAAGGAATGATCTGTGTGAAATCCCAGAGCACTTTCAAAACGGTTGAGATTAAATTCAAACTCAACGAGCCTTTCGAGGAAACAACCGCCGACGACAGAAAAACAATGGTTGGTTGGGATCAAAATCTATGTGTGAAAGTCCGTTGACTTGGGTGAACCTAGTCATTGGAAATAACTTACATTTTTTCCTTTAATCTTCAGACCGTTTTTACAATTGAAAATGGCAACCTTGTGCAAAAACAGAACTGGGACGGAAAAGAGACGATAATAGAGAGAGAGGTAACTGGTGATGGAAAGTTGATAGCGGTAAGGAATAGTTTATTTCTTATTTTAAAAACGACTTTATAATAGCCTACATGGTCCTGTAGTATTTTAGTTGATTGTTTGTAGTGTTTGTTTATTTGTTAATAACCTCTGCATTTGACAGATTACTGTCAAATAATTTATGATATGAGAAAGTAATTTGACCAAACTTTGAATGTTGCCAATAAAACTGGTTGGGAAAGTTAAATCACACTTGAATTTATAATATCAACCCTTTTACATGTAACACTTCATGCATTTTTGACAGAACAAGTGTTTTATCGCGCTCAAACCTACAACATATGCTGGAATGTGTTTTCCTGGCTCCTAGCCTGCACCTGAAACATCTCAACTCTGACCTACCAAACTCTTTTTCCCTCTCCCTCTCTGTTCTCCTTTCTTCTCCTTTCACCTTCCTCATCCTTTCAGAAATGCGTGATGGGGGATGTGGTTGCGGTGAGGACATACGTGAAGGAGGCGTGATGGGACTCGTGACCATTTTTCCTCGATGATTGGATAACGACAGGCTCAGTTCAATGAGCAGCAAATGAGCAGTAAAGCTGCACGTATTTGCTCATATTCTTTATTGTATTGCCAACGCATATTTATGCATTGTACTACTCTAATATGATACATTTGGTTATAAACATTGTTTTGATTTGAATTAAAACCTTAAAATGGCCTTCTTGTTCTCATGTGAAATGATTGCATGATGTCTTGGTTGGATTCTCCACGTGTTGGGACAGTAGGGACAATATTGACCGCTGAAGACTAATGTGTATATTTTCCTCTTTAACTCGAAACGTGTAAGAATAACAAGACATGAGACATTCATACATATTATTCATAGACTAACACAACATGTGGGAGCTTTCAGCTATTAATGTAGTCACATTTCTCAGTACATAAAATGACAAACCGATCTGTGACAAACTTCTGTGTTTTGCTGCAACAATCGCGTTCTTTGATGATCGCAAACATGGATATTTGACAGCGCTATTGGCTTTACCAATGCCCAGTGTTTAACAGAGTATACATTAATAATCTGACCAAGGTTAGGCCTATTTGCATTGCTTTTACAGTCAGACACAGACATATAGCAGAGCATTTAATCACCATGGCTATTGATGCCTTACGCGCTACCGTGCATTCGAAATGACCCATTATTTAATACTAGCAAATACGTAGGCCCAGGTCAACAGGATCCATAGCTTTAATTGAGAGCCCAACTGACTAGTGTACTCCTTTTAAACACTGTACAAGCCAAATTGATATGAAACAGAGTATGTGAGCGGAATTTGGAGCGGAGCATACCCAATTCGACTGGAGTGCGGAGCGAGAATCCCAAAGGCTGGAGTCTCCGCCTTCTCGCCCGTTCCAATATCTCTCCAATAGCGCCCACTTCACGAGTTTAGGGCATACCCGGACCAGCATGCATTTATGGTCTACTTGTGTGCTGCTATAGCTCCTTGCTCTAGCTACTGTCATGGAGTTCGCTAAATATGTTCATAAAGAAACTGATAAAATACTGAAGTGCAAAATCAAGGTGACTTACAAAGATGAGGACCAAGAGCAAGAGAGGCAGTGCAAAGATGTAATGTCCACAATGAAATACTCGTTGTGAAATCTGAAAAGGCACATATCCCCAAAGCATGATGGTATAGGGGACTTACTACGTGCACATACTAAAAGAAAGGAACAAATTGGGCAGATAATTAAGTGTGTCATTGTAGCAAAGTATTTATAAACTAAAAACAGATCTCTTAAAAGTTTCTTTCATGTTGGTTATATTATCTATACAATAGGCCATAATTGATTTTGGCCCAATAGGCCTGGCATATTCCAACTTTCAAGGAGCTTTCCGTTTTGATTGGGTTATTTTGCCTAAAAATCATTAGGCCTAGCTATTGGCAAGAGTGGCCAAAATGGTGTTTAGCATCCCAGCGGCCCTGCAAGCGTGGCGAGGATATTCTCCGCTGACGACCTGCTCTCCAGGCACGATCGCTTGAGCCTGAAGCCCCAGATTCTGGCCAAACTCCTGTTTCTAAAAATGTATTCAAAGGCACTGTAGATTGAGCCTAGTAATGCATTTTCATTTCATTTGTATTTACACAGCCTATAGGCGCAATTTATAGACTATAAAGATTTAATACAACAAAATGGTGTTTAAATGCTGAGCGCTTAATGTCCCTGCCAGCCTAGTGTGTTGGACTCGCAAATGCTTTACAATTTATTTCTTTGTAGGCTATAGCCTTGAAATAATATAGCCTAAATAATTCATTTTTGTTCCTTCTTAGACTCCCTGTCTGGCTCCTGACCTATATACAGTGTTTATATGATGTTTAATATGACATGTAGACTAATTTGAAATAATGAGCGCTTCTTACATTAAACTGTTCGTGTTTATTCAAATACTTTTCATTCAAATCATATGGTTTGGTTTCAATACTTCAAAACCAAATGGTAGGTTCAATTAGTGATTTTAAAGAATGAAGCGAATTTGGAGCGGCCGTTTCTTTTCCTGTGAATTCTGAACTGTTCTTAGCGGAGCGGTTGGAAAGGAGGTGGCGCACTGGCAAGCCCAGCTTTATGAGCAATGAGCGGGATTGCATACTGCTCAACTCCACTCACATACTCTGATATGGAATGTAGATTTTGGAGGATTACTGTACATCCATATATACATTTACTCTATGTTCAGATGTGTTTGCACAAAATCTAAGTAGTTTGAGTCATAACAGGACTGGCAGGAGTTGAAGACCTGTGATATTTTGAATAGCAACAGGGGTCATTGGGAACCTTTTCCATCTAAACCCCAAGTAAAAGTGGACAGTATCTGCTCCAATAACACATTTCTCTCTGACTTGGACAGAATAAGACAAATGAAAGCTAAGCACTTCAAAATGTTCTTCTGGAAGGCTGGCTAACCCCAGTGGTCAAGTAGCTAGCCCTTGGAGTCCCAGGAGCTCTTCGTGATCTATGCTTGTTGTTGGCAGAAGACCACCAGACATACCTCACTGGGATGTGAATGCTTTTAGACGGTCAGAGAGGACCAGTGTTAGAGGTCACACAGGATATGTATTTCTTTCCTTTTTTTGGTCTTGAACATTTCCCATTTTGAAGGCCACATAGTTGCGGCAGTGCGTAACTTAGGAAACCCAAAGCATTGTGGAACCTGTGGAGTCACTCCCTTTGGCGGGTACTCAAGCGGAGATTGTTCCAGTGCGCGACAGTTAGCCGACAGACACATTCCCTTGGCAGGAAACAGAGCAGATATACTGACTGATTGGGGTTAATGGTGAAAACAGCTGAAACAGGTGGAACTGTGGGCCAACTCTCCACCGACATCCCATTTAGGCAGGACAATGCAAACGGGCCACTGCCTACGCTTTATAACGTTTTCACAGTGGGTGGGATGCCAAGTTCATCACAGTTGCAAATGTTGGTAGGATCAAACTCCCACTAGAAATGCTGGTAGGATCAAACTCCTGCTAGAAATGTGGTAGGATCATACCCCCTCTAGAAATGCTGGTAGGATCAAACTCCCACTATAAATGTTGGTAGGATCAAACTCCCACTAGAAATGCTGGTAGGATCAAACACCCACTAGAAATGTTGGTAGGATCAAACTCCCACAAGAAATGCTGGTAGGATCAAACTCCCACTAGAAATGCTGGTAGGATCAAACTCCCACTAGAAATGTTGGTAGGATCAAACTCCCGCTAGAAATGTGGTAGGATCATACCCCCTCTAGAAATGTTGGTAGGATCAAACTCCCGCTAGAAATGTGGTAGGATCATACCCCCTCTAGAAATGTTGGTAGGATCAAACTCCCACTAGAAATGTTGGTAGGATAAAACTCCCACTAGAAATGTTGGTAGGATCATACCCCCTCTAGAAATGTTGGTAGGATCAAACCCCCTCTAGAAATGTTGGTAGGATCAAACCCCCAATAAAAATGTTGGTAGGATCATACCCCCAATAGAAACGTGCAGTGAAGGTGTCTGGTACAGTGTAATAGAGCCAATTTGAAAATACAAATTGCTGTACACACTACTGGAAGATTCCTGGCCACACAAAGTTTGAACAAAATATATGCCATTTGTGATGGATTCGTTGAAGTGTTTATCTCTATTCCATTCTGGAACACAATATGTAGATATTCATACTGATGACAGTAGGTCACATGAGTACTGTTGGCCAGATGACTCAAGGCTCAGATGATTTCAACAGTAAGTTATTAGTGTGTGTGTGTGTGTGTCTATGTGTGTCTATGTGTGTGTGTGTGTGTGTGTGTGTGTGTGTGTGTGTGTGTGTGTGTGTGTGTGTGTGTGTGTGTGTGTGTGTGTGTGTGTGTGTGTGTGTGTGTGTGTGTGTGTGTGTGTGTGTGTGTGTGTGTGTGTGTGTGTGTGTGTGTGTGTGTGTGTGTGTGTGTGTGTGTGTGTGTGTGTGTGTGTGTGTGTGTGTGTGCACGTGTGTGTGTGCAAGGGTACAAGATAATTTTGAGGCAAGAGAGAGAGAGAGAGAGAGATAGAGAGAGAGAATGAGAGAGAGAGAGAGAGAGAGAGAGAGAGAGAGAGAGAGAGAGAGAGAGAGAGAGAATGAGAGATAGAGAGAGAGAATGAGAGAGAGAGAGAGAGAGAGAGAGAGAGAGAGAGAGAGAGAGAGAGAGAGAGAGAGAGAGAGAGAGAGAGAGAGAGAGAGAGAGAGAGAGAGAATGAGAGATAGAGAGATAGAGAGACAGAATGAGAGAGAGAGAGAGATAGAGAGAGAGAGAGAGAGAGAGAGAGAGAGAGAGAGAGAGAGAGAGAGAGAGAGAGAGAGAGAGAGAGAGAGAGAGAGAGAGAGAGAGAGAGACTAAAATAATACCTTAGTCTTAGACTACATAGCTCTCAGCTGCTTCTGGGTTGTGTCCCAAATAACACCCATTCCCTATATACAGTAGTGCCTTACTTTAGGGGGCCTGGTCAAAATAAGTGGACTATATAGGAAACAGGGTGCCGTTTGAGACGCAGCCCTGTGTGAAAGGGATGCAGCAGGACTTTTCTTGTAAAAAGGAAAGGGTACAATCTTACTATAACAGCTGGTGGATTAGTGATCCTCTGTAACTGTAGCTGTGGCTGTGTGATACAATGGCCAGATGTAGTTACAGCGCAGGGAGGAATCTCCTCAGGAAGAGAGTGATAAAAGAGAGCCCAACATTACATCTGTCAGCGTCATAGTAAACATTGGAAATTATTTAACAAAACAAAGTTGTGTGAAGAGGAAAATACTGTATTTAGGGATACTCATTAGGCTTCTGTCATTGTTTACGCATGGATTAAAAAGAAGAGAAATGTACAGAATGTACATTCTACACTACAGGGACTGATACAGTCTACAATACAGGGACTGATACAGTCTACACTACAGGGACTGATACAGTCTACAATACAGGGACTGATACATTCGACACTTCAGGGACTGATACAGTCTACACTACAGGGACTGATACCTTCTAAAGTACTGGGATTGATACATTCTAGAGTACAGGAACTGATACATTCTAAAGTACTGGGATTGATACATTACAGGAACTGATACAGTACAGGAACTGATACAGTCTACAATACAGGGACTCATACAGTCTACAATACAGGGACTGATACAGTCTACAATACAGGGACTGATACAGTCTACAATACAGGGACTGATACAGTCTACAATACAGGGACTGATACAGTCTACAATACAGGGACTGATACAGTCTACAATACAGGGACTGATACGGTCTACACTACAGGGACTGATACAGTCTAGAGTACAGGGACTGATACAGTCTACACTACAGGGACTGATACAGTCTACACTACAGGGACTGATACAGTCTACAGTACAGGAACTGATACATTCTGGATTACAGGGACTGATACAGTCTACACTACAGGGACTGATGCATTCTAGAGTACAGGGACAGATAGATTATACACTACAAGGATTGGTACATTCTACACTTCAGGGACTGATACAGTCTACACTACAGGGACTGATACAGTCTACAGTACAGGAACTGATACATTCTGGATTACAGGGACTGATACAGTCTACACTACAGGGACTGATACAGTCTACACTACAGGGACTGATGCATTCTAGAGTACAGGGACAGATAGATTATACACTACAAGGATTGGTACATTTTACACTTCAGGGACTGATACAGTCTACACTTCAGGGACTGGTACATTCTACACTACAGGGACTGATACAGTCTACACTACAGGCACTGATACATTTTACACTACAGGGACTGATACATTCTACACTTCAGGGACTGGTACATTCTACACTACAGGGACTGATACAGCCTAGAGTACAGGGACCGATACATTCTAGAGTACAGAGACTGATACATTCTACATTACAGATACTGATACATTCTACATTACAGGGACTGATGCAGTCTACACTACAAGGACTGATACCTTCTACACTATAGGGACTGATACAGTCTACACTACAGGGACTGATACAGTCTAGAGTACAAGGACTGATACAGTCTACACCACAGGGACTGACACATTCTACACTACAGTGACTGATACAGTCTACACCACAGGGACTGATACAGTCTACACTACAGGGACTGATACAGTCTAGAATACTGGGACTGATACATTCTACACTACAGGGACTGATACAGTCTAGAGTACAGGGACTGATACAGTCTACACTACAGGGACTGACACATTCTACACTACAGGGACTGATACAGTCTAGAGTACAGGGACTGAAACAGTCTACACTACAGGGACTGACACATTCTAGAGTACAAGGACGGATACAGTGTCTGTTTAGCATTTGTTCAATCACACACCCACAGGGATGTTGTTGAGGCTGTGTGTGTATGTGCACGTGTTTGTGACTGATTGATTTTTACACAGGGGCTTGTTGACCAGACATCCTGGACATTACCGGAATTAAATCACATAATTTGTGTCACATCTGGAAAGCTCCACTCGCAGTATTCCATCCACTCACATGTCCTCCTCTTCTATCCTCCTCTTCTATCCTCCTTTTCTATCAGCCTCTTCTATCCTCCTCTTCAAACCACCTCTTCTATCCTCCTCTTCTATTCTCCTCTTCTATTCTCCTCTTCAAACCACCTCTTCTATCCTCCTCTTCTATTCTCCTCTTCTATTCTCCTCTTCAAACCACCTCTTCTATCCTCCTCTTCTATTCTCCTCTTCTATTCCCCTCTTCTATCCTCCTCTTCTATTCTCCTCTTCAAACCACCTCTTCTATCCTCCTCTTCTATTCTCCTCTTCTATTCTCCTCTTCTATCCTCCTCTTCTATCCTCCTCTTCAAACCACCTCTTCTATCCTCCTCTTCAAACCACCTCTTCTATCCTCCTCTTCTATCCTCCTCTTCAAACCACCTCTTCTATCCTCCTCTTCTATCCTCCTCTTCTATCCTCCTCTTCTATCCTCCTCTTATATCCTCCCTATCCTCTTACCTCTTCTATCTTCTCCTTTTCTATCCTCCTTTTCTCAACCACCTCTTCTATCCTCCTCTTCAAACCACCTCTTCTATCCTCCTCTTCTATCCTCCTCTTCTATCCTCCTCTTCTATCCTCCTCTTATATCCTCCTCTTCTATCCTCCTCTTCTATCCTTCCTCTTCTATCCTCCTCTATTCTATTCAAACCTCCTATTCTATTCTCCTCTTCTATCCTCCTCTTCTATCCTCCTCTTCTATCCTCCCTCCTCTTCTATCCTCCTCTTCTATCCTCCTCTTCTATCCTCCTCTTCTATCCTCCTCTTCTATCCTCCTCTTCTATCCTCCTCTTCTATTCTCCTCTTCTATCCTCCTCTTCTATCCTCCTCTTCAAACCACCTCTTCTATCCTCCTCTTCAAACCACCTCTTCTATCCTCCTCTTCTATCCTCCTCTTCTATCCTCCTCTTCTATCCTCCTCTTCTATCCTCCTCTTCAAACCACCTCTTCTATTCTCCTCTTCTATCCTCCTCTTCTCTCCACCTCTTCTATCCTCCTCTTCAAACCACCTCTTCTATCCTCCTCTTCTATCCGCCTCTTCTATCCTCCTCTTCAAACCACCTCTTCTATCCTCCTCTTCTATCTGCCTCTTCTATCCTCCTCTTCTATCCTCCTCTTCTATCCTCCTTTTCTATCCTCCTCTTCTATTCTCCTCTTCTATCCTCTGTTTCTATTCTCCTCTTCTATCCTCTGTTTCTATCCTCCTCTTCTATTCTCCTCTTCTAACCTCCTCTTCAAACCACCTCTTCTATTCTCCTCTTCTATCCTCCTCTTATATCCTCCTTTTCTATCCTCCTCTTCTATTCTCCTCTTCTATCCTCTGTTTCTATCCTCCTCTTCTATTCTCCTCTTCTATCCTCTTCTATCCTCCTTTTCTATCCTCCTCTATTCTCCTCTTCTATCCTCTGTTTCTATTCTCCCCTTCTATCCTCCTTTTCTATCCTCCTCTTCTATCCTCTCTGTCTTGTTATTGCTCTACTCAGGTTGTAACAGGAGCTGTAAAGCAGACTTGGGTTCAAATAGTATTTTAAATATTTATTGTTATTATATTATATTGTTGAACCTGCATGGAGTGCCAGGTGGACAGTGTTTACACTTGTGGGACAATCCCATTGGTGCAATTGTGTCAGGCAAGCCCAACCAAGCCCAACTAATGCATTTGAACGATTTTGAATACTATTTGAACCCGAGTCTGCTCTGGAGTGAAGTGGACTTTGGGTTCAGCCTGGTCCTGCGGCCTGCTGGGTAGAGAGGGGGTTGCTGGGTAGGAAGGTCAGGTATGTCAGCCCTGGCCCCAGTGGAACTGCGGGGAGGCTGGTTGCCATGCAACAAGGTTTCCATTGAACTGAACTTCTCCCAAATGTACTCATACCAAGGATAAGATGAACTGTCTCTTATTTCAACAGAACAGCTCTGGGCACTAAAGCTATGTTATGCAAGGAAGGATAGGACAGCCTGGCTTGTCTGAGTCCAGAGAAGCAACAACACAGACAGTTCTCTTTCGTTCTGGCAAAGATCAGAAGAGAGATTTCTGGGTAGTTTTCTTGGAAATTATGACGGGTCAAAGAAAATACTGTTTTGAATGAGAGTTCAGAGAAGTCTAAGAATCTGTCCGTCAGTCACACCTCGGCAGGTAGCCTAGTGGTTAGAGTGTTGGGTCAGTAACCCAAAGGTTGCTGGATTGAATCCCCGAGCTGACAAGGTAAAGATCTGTCTTTCTGCCCCTGAACAAGGCAGTTAACCCACTGTTCCTTGGCCGTCATTGAAAATAAGAATTTGTTTTTAACTGACTTGCCTAGTTAAATAAAGGTAACCAAAATAAATAAAACACCTCACAGCATCCAAAAATGTATTTATAAAAAAACCTTTGTTTTGAAGGGATTAAACCCTCGTTTGAAGTTGACGTCAACCCCAAGAGACTGACCCCTTCCTGGACCCCCTTTGGGAAGGGGCCTCCTTTCTCACATCAGCAACTCTGTAGTCCCACAGGAAGGATGAGAGAAGGAGTAGAAAAAGAGGAAGAAAACAAAGGGTGGAGGGGTGGGGGGTTGGGGGGGGGGGTGTGGAGGGATGATAAACAGCATAAAAAGCTGCTTTACTGTGCATGTGCTGCCTTCCAAAGAATCATGGCTGGCCAATCCAATGAGATATAGGCATACTGTCACACCCTGATCTGTTTCATCTGTCTTTGTGCTTGTCTCCACCCCGCTCCAGGTGTCGCCCATCTTCTCCATTTATCCCCTGTGTATTTATACCTGTGTTCTCTGTCTGTTGCCAGTTCATTTTGTTCGTCAAGCCCTTTGCTCCTGTCTGTGTCTATGTCCTGTTTCCCCAGTTTTGACCATTCTGCCTGCCCTGAGCCTGCCTGCTATTGCTGTACCTTGTCACACCATCCTGGATTTTTGACCTCTGCCTGCCCTGACCCTGAGACTGCCTGCCGTTTTGATCTGGATTACTGACCTCTGGCTGCCCTTTGACCTGTCGTTTTGTCTGCCCCCTGTTCTCGTCATAAACCTTTGTTACTTCAACATTGTCTGCAGCTGGGTCTTCTCATGAAACGTGATACATATTTAATTGACAAGTCTGCAAGTGTTTGTTGAGTGTTGAATAAACCCAGATAAAGCAACTTCTGTCCAACAACTTTCAAGTCAACCACCAGTCTGACATTTTTTCCAGCTTTTACTGGCATTCTCACTCCTCCTCATGGTGCATCTCAAAACATGATCTATAACACTATATCTATAATCCTTTTGTAGGGTAATGCAGAGGGAACGATGTGAAGGAAGAGCAACGTGTCTGCAGGCTAGGGATATGACATTGAAGATATATGGGCATAAAACCTTTGTGCCCTTGTGACTGATCAGGGTTCATAACCAGGGACCTCTAGATGCTACAAGACTGTGTTAGCCTGTTGAGCTAAGTTTAAGTGTGGACATTAGCTTGAGACGCTAACACAAGTCTTCAGGTCTTAAGCTTCAAGAGAGGTGTAAAGGTCGGCCTATATGGCTGCATTTTACACAGGCAGCCTGATCATTTTTTCACGAATTGATCTTTTGATCAATCAGATCAGCTATTTTGCCCATAATTGGGCAAAGAAAAAATCTGAATTCGGCTGCCTGTGTAAATGCAGCTTAAGTGCACCCCAATAATCTCAACTATTTAGGGCTGGTGTCCCTGAGACAGGTTAACTAACTGGAACAGATAATCTCCATTGCATATGCCAGGATAATCTCGCATGGCCTGAACAGGACCATCTCACAGACTTGGCCTGACTGTCAGGCTATTGTGTAGACTAGAGTCAGAATGTACTCTGCTAAGTGTCTACTAAGGAACGGGTCATTTTGGGTACACAGTAATATGTTGTGTCTGTCCTGATTCCTGTTTTCCAACGGAAACGTGAAGACTGTGAATGACTAGTAGCTGTAATATGTTATATTATGGGGAACTGTGCTAACACGGCCTTCTAATGCAGGTGCATGGGTGTTATCAAGTCAGGTCATACTGTTGTTGTGGTGTACTGTACATAAACATATAATGAATATAACAGACATGGAAGGTCTAACCCTGGCAATTTGACTGGTGAATTCATGGGTACACTCACAATGGCTGCCTGGTATTGTGATGCAATCATTTCCATGGTATTTTGGAATGTTCTATCAACTGATGCTGCGTTGCCATGGTAATGTACACAGAGTGTGAAAAACATTAGGAACACCTTACTATTGAGTTGCACTTCCTTTTGACCCCAGAACAGCCTCAATTTGTTGAGACATGGACTACAAGGTGTTGAAAGCGTTCCACAGGGATGCTGGCCCATGTTGACTCTACAAGGTGTTGAAAGCGTTCCACAGGGATGCTGGCCCATGTTGACTCTACAAGGTGTTGAAAGCGTTCCACAGGGATGCTGGCCCATGTTGACTCTACAAGGTGTTGAAAGCGTTCCACAGGGATGCTGGCCCATGTTGACTCTACAAGGTGTTGAAAGCGTTCCACAGGGATGCTGGCCCATGTTGACTCTACAAGGTGTTGAAAGCGTTCCACAGGGATGCTGGCCCATGTTGACTCCAATGCTTCCCACAGTCTGTTTTGTTTTTGTTTTTAATAACCTGCCCAGGGACTGCAGTTGAAAATTAGCCAGCTGGCTAAAACAGCACTTATATTGAAACCTTGATTATTGTGCACTGTCCCTGTAAAAATAAAATCAATAAATAAACTCAGTTGTGTCAAGTTGGCTGGATGTCCTTTGGGTGGTGGACCCTTTCTTGATACACACAGGAAACTGTTGAGTGTGAAAAACCCAGCAGCATTGCAGTTCTTGACACACTCAGACAGTTGTGCCTGGAATCTACTACCATACTCCATTCAAAGGCACTTAAACTTTTGTCTTGCCCATTCAGTCTTTGAATGGCGCACACACACACAATCCATATCTCAACCGTCTCAAGGCTTACAAATCCTTCTTTAACCCGTCTCCTCCCTCTTCATCTACACTGTTTGAAGTGGATTTAACAGGTGACGTCAACAAGGGATCATAGCTTTCACCTGGATTCACCTGGTCAGTCTGTCATGGAAAGAGCAGGTGTTCCTAATGTTTTGTACACTCAGTGTATAATGTTCATTCAAATGATGCTAACTGATGTGGCTCGTGAAATGGAATGTATCTTTTGTAATGTCAGTTGATTTGACTCAACACATCACTTTTACTTCCTGGCATGGGTACACTCAAAATGTCTGCCAGTCCACCCATTATGTCAGAATTGACTTGAATGGAGCCGCCTGTTTTAATTAATTCTATTTCTACGGTAATGTATATGATCTGATTTCTTTTTCTTATATCACACAACTGCTGAGCGAACATTATTTATGACGTGAGAGACCAAAAGAG
>NC_060181.1:13199114-13204000 GCF_021184085.1 Oncorhynchus gorbuscha | reverse complement strand
ATTCGATAGATAATTAGATAGATAGTTGAGTTAGTTCGATAGTTAGTTAGATAGATAGTTGGTTAGTTCGACAGTTGGTTAGTTCGATAGATAATTAGATAGATAGTTGGTTAGTTCGATAGTTGGTTAGTTCGATAGATAATTAGATAGATAGTTGGTTAGTTCGATAGATAATTAGATAGATAGTTGGTTAGTTCGATAGTTGGTTAGTTCGATAGATAATTAGATAGACAGTTGGTTAGTTCGATAGTTGGTTAGTTCGATAGATAATTAGATAGATAGTTGGTTAGTTCGATAGATAATTAGATAGATAGTTGGTTAGTTCGATAGATAATTAGATAGATAGTTGGTTAGTTCGATAGATAATTAGATAGACAGTTGGTTAGTGCGATAGATAATTAGATAGATAGTTGGTTAGTTCGATAGATAATTAGATAGACAGTTGGTTAGTTCGATTGATAATTAGATAGATAGTTGGTTAGTTCGATAGTTGGTTAGTTCGATAGTTAATTAGATAGACAGTTGGTTAGTTCGATAGATAATTAGATAGATAGTTGGTTAGTTCGATAGTTGATTAGATCGATAGATAATTAGATAGATAGTTGGTTAGTTCGATAGTTGGTTAGTTCGATAGATAATTAGATAGATAGTTGGTTAGTTCGATAGATAATTAGATAGATAGTTGGTTAGTTCGATAGATAATTAGATAGACAGTTGGTTAGTTCGATAGATAATTAGATAGATAGTTGGTTAGTTCGATAGTTGGTTAGTTCGATAGATAATTAGATAGATAGTTGGTTAGTTCGATAGATAATTAGATAGATAGTTGGTTAGTTCTGATAGATATGGTTAGATCGATAGTTGGTTAGTTCGATAGATAATTAGATAGATAGTTGGTTAGTTCGATAGTTGGTTAGTTCGATAGATAATTAGATGAGACAGTTGGTTAGTTCGATAGATAATTAGATAGATAGTTGGTTAGTTCGATAGTTGGTTAGTTCGATAGATAATTAGATAGATAGTTGGTTAGTTCGATAGATACCATTAGATAGATAGTTGGTTAGTTCGATAGATAATTAGATAGATAGTTGGTTAGTTCGATAGATAATTAGATAGATAGTTGGTTAGTTCATAGATAATTAGATAGATAGTTGGTTAGTTTGATAGATACTAGATAGATAGTTGGTTAGTTCGATAGATAATTAGATAGATAGTTGGTTAGTTTGGATAGATACTTAGACAGTTGGTTAGTTCGATAGATAATTAGATAGATATTGGTTAGTTCGATAGATAATTAGATAGACAGTTGGTTAGTTCGGTAGATAATTAGATAGATAGTTGGTTAGTTCGATAGATAATTGGTTAGTTTGATAGATAATTAGATAGACAGTTGGTTAGTTCGATAGATAATTAGATAGATAGTTGGTTAGTTCGATAGATAATTAGATAGATAGGTTAGTTAGATAATTAGATAGGTAGTTGAGTTTGATAGTTGGTTAGTTGGTTAGTTCGAAAGTTGGTTAGTTCGATAGTTGGTTAGTTCGATAGATAATTAGATATTTGGTTGGTTCGACGGTTGGATAGTTGGTTGATTAGTTCGATAGTTGGTTATTTCGCTAGATAGTTGGTTGGTTAGTTCTGACAGTTGGTTGGTTAGTTCGACAGTTGGTTATTAGTTTGACAGTCGGTTAGATTAGTTCGACAGTTGGTTAGTTAGTTCGATAGTTGATTATTTTGATAGATAGTTGGTTGGTTAGTTCGACAGTTGGTTGGTTAGTTTGACAGTTAGTTGGTTAGTTCGACAGTTTGTTGGTTAGTTTGACAGTTGGTTGGTTAGTTTGACACTTGGTTAGATGGACAGTTGGTTAGTTCAATAGTTGGTTAGTTAGTTCAATAGTTAGTTGGTTAGTTTAACAGTTAGTTGGCTAGTTCGATAGTTAGTTGGTTAGCTCAAAAGTTGGTTGGTTAGTTTTATAGATAGTTGGTTGGTTCGTTCGACAGTTGGTTGGTTAGTTTGACAGTTAGTTGGTTAGTTCGACAGTTGGTCGGTTAGTTTGACAGTTGGTTGGTTAGTTTGACAGTTGGTTGGTTAGTTTGACAGTTGGTTAGATGGACAGTTGGTTAGATGGACAGTTGGTTAGATGGACAGTTGGTTAGTTCAATAGTTGGTTAGTTAGTTCAATAGTTAGTTGGTTAGTTCGACAGTTAGTTGGCTAGTTCGATAGTTAGTTGGTTAGTTGATAGTGGGTTATTTCCGATAGATGGTTGGTTGGTTGGTTGGTTAGTTCGACAGTTGGTTGGTTATTTGACAGTTGGTTAGTTTGACAGTTGGTTGGTTAGTTCGATAGTTGGTTAGATTGACAGTTGGTTGGTTGGTTAGTTCGACAGTTGGTTAGTTTAACAGTTGGTTGGTTAGTTCGAAAGTTGGTTGGTTGGTTCGATAGTTGGTTAGCTTGACAGTTGGTTGGTTAATTCGATAGATGGTTAGTTTGATAGTTAGTTGGTTAGATAGATATTTGGTTAGAAATTAGTTATTTTGATAGTTGGTTAGTTCGATAGTTACTTGGTTAGTTCGAAAGTTGGTTAGTTCGACAGTTGGTTAGTTCGATAGATAATTAGATAGATAGTTGGTTAGTTCGATAGATAATTAGATAGACAGTTGGTTAGTTCGATAGATAATTAGATAGACAGTTGGTTGGTTAGTGAATGGTTAGATAGATGGTTGGTTTAGTTCGAGTAGTTGGTTGGGTCGATAGATAATTAGATAGATAATTGGTTAGTTCGATAGATAATTGAATAGATAGTTGGTTAGTTGATAGTTGGTTAGTTTGACAGTTATTTGGTTAGTTCGGCAGTTGGTTAGTTCGACAGTTGGTCAGTTCAACAGTTGGTTAGTTCGACAGTTGGTTAGTTCGACAGTTGGTTAGTTCGACAGTTGGTTGGTTAGTTAGACAGTTGGTTAGTTCAACAGTTGGTTAGTTCGACAGTTGGTTGGCTAGTTAGACAGTTGGTTAGCTCGATAGTTAGTTACATAGATAGTTGGTTAGTTCGACAGTTGGTTAGTTTGACAGTTCGTTAGTTCGATAGTTAGTTGGTTAGTTTGACAGTTGGTTAGTTGGTTAGTTCGATAGTTGGTTACATAGATAGTTGGATAGTTGGTTAGTTCAATAGTTGGATAGCTTGTTAGTTTGACAGTTATTTGGTTAGTTCGATAGTTGACTAGTTCGATAGATAGTTGGTTAGTTGGTTAGTTCGAAAGTTAGTTGGTTAGTTCGACAGTCGGTTGATTAGTTAGTTAGATAGTTGGTTAGTTCGATAGTTAGTTTCATAGATAGTTGGTTAGTTCGACAGTTGGTTAGTTTGATAGATAATTAGATAGATAGTTGGTTAGTTCGATAGATAATTAGATAGATGGTTAGTTAGATAATAGTTGGTTAGTTCGATAGATAATTAGATAGATAGTTGGTTAGTTCGATAGATAATTAGATAGATAGTTGGTTAGTTCGATAGATAATTAGATAGACAGTTGGTTAGTTCGATAGATAATTAGATAGATAGTTGGTTAGTTCGATAGTTGATTAGTTCGATAGATAATTAGATAGATAGTTGGTTAGTTCGATAGATAATTAGATAGATAGTTGGTTAGTTCGATAGTTGGTTAGTTCGATAGATAATTAGATAGATAGTTGGTTAGTTCGATAGATAATTAGATAGATAGTTGGTTAGTTCGATAGTTGGTTAGTTCGATAGATAATTAGATAGATAGTTGGTTAGTTCGATAGATAATTAGATAGATAGTTGGTTAGTTCGATAGTTGGTTAGTTCGATAGATAATTAGATAGACAGTTGGTTAGTTCGATAGATAATTAGATAGATAGTTGGTTAGTTCGATAGATAATTAGATAGATAGTTGGTTAGTTCGATAGTTGGTTAATTCGATAGATAATTAGATAGATAGTTGGTTAGTTCGATAGTTGGTTAATTCGATAGATAATTAGATAGATAGTTGGTTAGTTCGATAGTTGGTTAATTCGATAGATAATTAGATAGATAGTTGGTTAGTTCGATAGTTGGTTAGTTCGATAGATAATTAGATAGATAGTTGGTTAGTTCGATAGATAATTAGATAGATAGTTGGTTAGTTCGATAGATAATTAGATAGATAGTTGGTTAGTTCGATAGTTGGTTAATTCGATAGATAATTAGATAGATAGTTGGTTAGTTCGATAGATAATTAGATAGATAGTTGGTTAGTTCGATAGTTGATTAGTTCGATAGATAATTAGATAGACAGTTGGTTAGTTCGATAGATAATTAGATAGATAGTTGGTTAGTTCGATAGTTGGTTAGTTCGATAGATAATTAGATAGATAGTTGGTTAGTTCGATAGATAATTAGATAGATGGTTGGTTAGTTCGATAGTTGGTTAGTTCGATAGATAATTAGATAGATAGTTGGTTAGTTCGATAGTTGGTTAGATTCGATAGATAATTAGATAGATAGTTGGTTAGTTCGATAGTTGGTTAGTTCGATAGATAATTAGATAGATAGTTGGTTAGTTCGATAGATAATTAGATAGATAGTTGGTTAGTTCGACAGTTGGTTAGGTTCGATAGATAATTAGATAGATAGTTGGTTAGTTCGATAGTTGGTTAGTTCGATAGATAATTAGATAGATAGTTGGTTAGTTCGATATGATAATTAGATAGATAGTTGGTTAGTTCGATAGTTGGTTAGGTCGATAGTATAATTAGATAGATAGTTGGTTAGTTCGATAGTTGGTTAGTTCGATAGATAATTAGATAGATAGTTGGTTAGTTCGATAGATATTGATGACAGTTGGTTAGTTCGATAGATAATTAGATAGATAGTTGGTTAGTTCGATA
>NC_060181.1:13191791-13199014 GCF_021184085.1 Oncorhynchus gorbuscha | reverse complement strand
TGTCATGTTTGTCATTTATTATCTTGTCTTGTCCCTGTGCTTCCCATTCTATTCGTTTCCCTCTGCTGGTCTTATTTGGTTCTTTCCCTCCTTCTAGCCCTCTCTCTCCCCCTCCCTCTCTCACTCTCTCGCTCTCTCTTCTCTCTATCGTTCCGTTCCTGCTCCCAGCTGTTCCTATTCCCCTAATCATCATTTAGTCTTCCCACACCTGTTCCCGATCCTTTCCCCTGATTAGAGTCCCTATTTATTCCTTTGTGTTCCGTTCCTGTGCCGTCGGTTCCTTGCATTGTATTCACCATGCTGTGATTGCGTTTCGCCCTGTCCTGTCGTGTTTTTGCCGTGATTGTGTATTACCCTGTCCTGTCGTGTTTTGTGCCTTCATCAGACGCTGCGTGTGAGCAGGTGTCTCAGTCGACTACGGCCTGCGCCTACCCGAGCGACCTGCAGTCTGTGGCCGCTTCTCCAGTTGTTTTCCCCTCTACAATCTAGAGGATTTCTGTTATTCCGTTTTGAACATTAATAAACTCTGTTTCTGTTAAGTCGCGTTTGGGTCCTCGTTCACCTGCATGACAGAAGGAACTGACCAAGGAATGGACCCAGCGACTTCAGACGCTGTTTACACTGCCGTCAAGATCCAAGGAGCCATGCTCGGCAGACACGAGCAGGAATTGTCTGCTGCTCGCCATGCCGTGGAGAACCTGGCCGCTCAGGTTTCCGACCTCTCTGGACAGTTCCAGAGTCTACGTCTCGTGCCACCTGTTACTTCCTGGCCTGCCGAGCCTCCAGAACCCAGGGTTAATAACCCACCTTGCTACTCCGGGCAGCCCACTGAGTGCCGCTCCTTTCTCACGCAGTGTGAGATTGTGTTCTCTCTCAACCCCACACATACTCTAGAGAGAGAGCTCGGGTTGCTTACGTCATTTCACTCCTTACTGGCCGGGCTCGAGAATGGGGCACAGCTATCTGGGAGGCAAGGGCTGATTGCTCTAACAGATTCCAGAACTTTAAAGAGGAGATGATTCGGGTTTTTGACCGTTCAGTTTTTGGTGGGGAGGCTTCTAGGGCCCTGGCTTCCTTATGCCAAGGTGAACGGTCCATAACGGATTATTCCATTGAGTTTCGCACTCTTGCTGCCTCTAGTGAGTGGAACGAGCCGGCGCTGCTCGCTCGTTTTCTGGAGGGACTCCACGCAGTGGTTAAGGATGAGATTCTCTCCCGGGAGGTTCCTTCAGATGTGGACTCTTTGATTGCTCTCGCCATCCGCATAGAACGACGGGTAGATCTTCGTCACCGGGCTCGTGGAAGAGAGCTCGCATCAACGGTGTTTCCCTGCTCCGCATCGCAACCATCTCCCTCCTCTGGCTTTGAGACTGAGCCCATGCAGCTGGGAGGGATTCGCATCTCGACTAAGGAGAGGGAACGGAGGATCACCAACCGCCTGTGCCTCTATTGCGGAGTTGCTGGACATTTTGTTAATTCATGTCCAGTAAGAGGCCAGAGTGGCGCTACTACTCAGGTCCCTTCATCTAGATCTTGTACTACTATGTCGGTCCATCTACGCTGGACCGGTTGGGTGCTACATGCAGTGCCTTGATTGACTCTGGGGCTGAGGTTGTTTCATGGACGAAGCATGGGTTCGGAAACATAACATTCCTTTCAGACCGTTAGACAAGCCTACGCCCATGTTTGCCTTAGATGGTAGTCATCTTCCCAGTATCAAATTTGAGACACTACCTTTAACTCTCACAGTATCTGGTAACCACAGTGAGACTATTTCTTTTTTGATTTTCCGTTCACCGTTTACACCTGTTGTTTTGGGTCATCCCTGGCTAGTATGTCATAATCCTTCTATTAATTGGTCTAGTAATTCTATCCTATCCTGGAACGTTTCTTGTCATGTGAAGTGTTTAATGTCTGCCATCCCTCCCGTTTCTTCTCTCCCTACTTCTCAGGAGGAACCTGGCGATTTGACAGGAGTGCCGGAGGAATATCATGATCTGCGCACGGTCTTCAGTCGGTCCCGAGCCAACTCCCTTCCTCCTCACCGGTCGTATGATTGTAGTATTGATCTCCTTCCAGGGACCACGCCTCCTCGAGGTAGACTATACTCTCTGTCGGCTCCCGAACGTAAGGCTCTCGAGGATTATTTGTCTGTGTCTCTTGACGCCGGTACCATAGTGCCTTCTTCTTCTCCGGCCGGGCGGGGTTCTTTTTGTTAAGAAGAAGGACGGTACTCTGCGCCCTGCGTGGATTATCGAGGGCTGAATGACATAACGGTTAAGAATCGTTATCCGCTTCCTTATGTCATCAGCCTTCGAGATTCTGCAGGGAGCCAGGTGCTTTACTAAGTTGGACCTTCGTAACGCTTACCATCTCGTGCGCATCAGAGAGGGGGACGAGTGGAAAACGGCGTTTAACACTCCGTTAGGGCATTTTGAGTACCGGGTTCTGCCGTTCGGTCTCGCCAATGCGCCAGCTGTTTTTCAGGCATTAGTTAATGATGTTCTGAGAGACATGCTGAACATTTTGTTTTTGTCTATCTTGACGATATCCTGATTTTTTTTTCTCCGTCACTCGAGATTCATGTTCAGCACGTTCGACGTGTTCTACAGCGCCTTTTAGAGAATTGTCTCTACGTAAAGGCTGAGAAGTGCTCTTTTCATGTCTCCTCCGTTACTTTTCTCGGTTCCGTTATTTCCGCTGAAGGCATTCAGATGGATTCCGCTAAGGTCCAAGCTGTCAGTGATTGGCCCGTTCCAGGTCACGTGTCGAGTTGCAGCGCTTTTTAGGTTTCGCTAATTTCTATCGGCGTTTCATTCGTAATTTCGGTCAAGTTGCTGCCCCTCTCACAGCTCTTACTTCTGTCAAGACGTGTTTAAGTGGTCCGGTTCCGCCCAGGGAGCTTTTGATCTTCTAAAAGAACGTTTACGTCCGCTCCTATCCTCGTTACTCCTGACGTCACTAGACAATTCATTGTCGAGGTTGACGCTTCAGAGGTAGGCGTGGGAGCCATTCTGTCCCAGCGCTTCCAGTCTGACGACCAGGTTCATCCGTGCGCTTATTTTTCTCACGCCTGTCGCCATCTGAGCGCAACTATGATGTGGGTAACCGTGAACTGCTCGCCATCCGCTTAGCCCTAGGCGAATGGCGACAGTGGTTGGAGGGGGCGACCGTTCCTTTTGTCGTTTGGACAGACCATAAGAACCTTGAGTACATCCGTTCTGCCAAACGACTTAATGCCCGTCAAGCTCGTTGGGCGTTGTTTTTCGCTCGTTTCGAGTTTGTGATTTCTTACCGTCCGGGTAGCAAGAACACCAAGCCTGATGCCTTATCCCGTCTGTTTAGTTCTTCTGTGGCTTCTACTGATCCCGAGGGGATTCTTCCTTATGGGCGTGTTGTCGGGTTGACAGTCTGGGGAATTGAAAGACAGGTTAAGCAAGCACTCACGCACACTGCGTAAACGCTTTTGTCCTAGTAACCTCCTTTCGTTCCTGTTTCCACTCGTCTGGCTGTTCTTCAGTGGGCTCACTCTGCCAAGTTAGCTGGTCATCCCGGTGTTCGAGGCACTCTTGCGTCTATTCGCTAGCGCTTTTGGTGGCCGACTCAGGAGCGTGACACGCGCCGTTTCGTGGCTGCGTGTTCAGACTGCGCGCAGAAGAAGTCTGGTAATTTTTTTCTGCTTCTGCTCCTGGTCTTGCTGGGTCTCAGTCTGTTCCCTGCCATCGCATCTCTCCTGTTCTTGTCCCTGCCCTTGCTGTGTCTCAGTCTGTCCCTAGTTCTCATTTTTTTTTTTTAGAGTAGTACCCTAGTTTCCCTTTTTATCGTTTTCGTTACGGTCCTGAGGAGAGGAGTTGGGTTCTTTCTCGGGACGTGCTGGACCGTTTGATCTATGATTTCCTCCGTTGCCGCCAGTGTTCCTCCTCGAGAGCGCCAGGAGGCGCTCGGTGAGTGGGGGTACTGTCATGTTTGTCATTTATTATCTTGTCTTGTCCCTGTGCTTCCCATTCTATTCGTTTCCCCTCTGCTGGTCTTATTTGGTTCTTTCCCTCCTTCTAGCCCTCTCTCTCCCCCTCCCTCTCTCACTCTCTCTCGCTCTCTCTTCTCTCTATCGTTCCGTTCCTGCTCCCAGCTGTTCCTATTCCCCTAATCATCATTTAGTCTTCCCCACCTGTTCCGATCCTTTCCCCTGATTAGAGTCCCTATTTATTCCTTTGTGTTCCGTTCCTGTGCGTCAGTTCCTTGTATTGTATTCACCATGCTGTGATTGCGTTTCGCCCTGTCCTGTCGTGTTTTTGCCGTGATTGTGTATCACCCTGTCCTGTCGTGTTTTGTGCCTTCATCAGACGCTGCGTGTGGCAGGTGTCTCCAGTCGACTACGGCCTGCGCCTACCCGAAGCGACCTGCAGTCTGTGGCCGCTTCTCCAGTTGTTTTCCCCTCTACAATCTAGAGGATTTCTGTTATTCCGTTTTGAACATTAATAAACTCTGTTTCTGTTAAGTCGCGTTTGGGTCCTCGTTCACCTGCATGACAGAATGACTGTGGACTACAGGAAAAAAGAGACCGAGCACGCCCCCATTTCCATTGACAGGGCTGCAGTGAAGCAAGTTGAGAGCCGTCTTTGGTGTCCACATCACCAACAAACTAACATGGTCCAAGCACACCAAGACAGTCGTGAAGAGGGCATGACAAAACCAATTCCCACTCAGATTGGGCATGGGTCCTCAGATCCTCAAAAGGTTCTACAGCTGCACCATCGGTATATCCTGACTGGTTGCATCACTGCCTGGTATGGTAACTGCAGCCTGCCTCTGACCGCAAGGCACTACAGAGGGTAGTGCGAACGCCCAATATGTCACTAGGGCCAAGCTTCCTGCCATCCAGACCTCTTATACCAGGCGGCCAGAGGAAGAAGCCCTAACAATTGTCAAAGACTCCAGCCACCCAAGTCATAGACTGCCTTCTGGCTACCGTAAGGCAAGCGGTACCAGAGCACCAAGTGACAAGTGCTCCAAGTCCAAGAGCCTTCTAAACAGCTTCTACTCCCCAAGCCATAAGATTCCTGAACATCTAATCAAATGGCTACCCAGATTATTTGCACCACCCCCACCACTTTCTCCCCCTCTTCTACTCTCTGTTGTTATCATCTAACTGCATAGTCACTTTAATAACTCTGCCAACATGTGCATATTACTTCAACTAACCAGTGACCCCACACATTGACTCTGTACGGTACCACCCTTTATATAGACTCGCTATTGTTATTTTACTGCTGCTCTTTAATTACCTGTTTCTTTTATTTCTTATTCTTATCCGTAATTGTTTTAACTACATTGTTGGTTAGGGGCTCGTAAGTAAGCATTTCACTGTAAGGTCTACCTGTTGTATTCGACGCGTGTGGCTTCACAACACTTGATTGGCAATTGAGATTATGGGTAAACACTTCTCAATCTTTTTGTCTCTATAACAAAGAACAAACAGCAAAAACATATACATTATCAAATACAAAATCTTAGAATCAACTATTAAAGACTACCAGAACACACTAGATTCTCCAATTACGTTGAATGAACTACAGGAGAAAATAAAACCCTCCAACCTAAAAAGGCCTGTGGGGTTGATGGCATCCTAAATGAAATGATCAAATATTCAGACCACAAATTCCAATTGGCTATACTTAAATTCTTTAACATCATCCTCAGCTCTGGCGCCCCAATATTTGGAACCAAGAACTGATCACCCCAATTCACAAAAGTGGAGACAAATTTGACCCCAATAACTACCGTGGGATATGCTTCAACAGTAGCCTTGGGAAAATCCTCTGCAATGTACTGAGGAAATGTCAAATTGGTTATTTTCCAAATTATCGTACGACAGACCATGTATTCACAACCTGCACACCTTAACTGACAAACAAACAAACCAAAACAAAGGCAAAGTCTTCTCATGCTTTGTTGACTTCAAAAAAGCTTTTGACTCAATTTGGCATGAGGGTCTGCAATACAAATTGATAGAAAGCGGTGTACAACATTATAAAATCCATGTACACAAACAACAAGTGTGCGGTTAAAATTGGCAAAAAACAGTCACATTTCTTTCCACAGGGCCGAGGGGTGAGACAGGGATGCAGCTTTAGCCCCAAACTCTTCAACATATAAATCAACGAATTGGCGAGGGCACTAGAATAGTCACCCTACTATCTGAAGTCAAATGTCTACTGTTTGCTGATGATTTGGTGCTTCTGTCCCCAACCAAGGAAGGTCTACATCAGCACCAATATCTTCTGCACAGATTCTGTCAGACCTGGGCCCTGACAGGAAATCTCAGTAGTACAAAAATAATGGTGTTCCAAAAAATGTCCAGTTGCCAGGACCTTAAATACAAATGTCCTTAGAGCACACAAAACCAATATATATCTTTGCCTAAACACATCCGAGGGCACAGGTAGCTTCCCACATAGCTGTGAGCGATCTGAGAGACAATGCAAGAATGGCCTTCTACGCCCTCAAAAGGAACATTTGACATGCTAATTAGACTCTGTATGCAGAGATTCTTCAAAAACATCCTCTGTGTATAATGTAAAACACCAAATAAGTAAATGCATGCAGAGCAGAAATTAGGCTGATACCCCATAATTATCAAGATCCAGAAAAAGAGACTTTCAATTCTACATCCACCTGAAAGGAGAGCGATTCTCAAATCTTCTATAACAAAGCCATCACCTGATCCCTTCCATTCTCACCATAACCATTATAGGTTATAATGGCACTTTGGCCTTCTGAGCTTGTCCATAGTGTTGGATAGGAAGTCATTGTTGTATACAGTAGATGAGGGAATTTGAAGTGGGTTAACTCGGAGTTAATATACTCTAAGAAAAAAAAGGTACTATCCAGAAACTAAAAGGGTTCTTCGACTTCTCGATTGGAGAACCCTTTGAAGAGCCCTTTTTGGTTCCATCTAGAACCCTTTCCACAGAAGAGGATTCTACATGGAATAGAAAAGGGTTCTACCTGGGACTCGAAAAGGGTTCTCATATGGGGACAGCTGAAGAATCCTTTGGAACCCTTTGTTCCAAGAGTGTTCTATAGGATCTTCCTCTGTGTCTCCATTCTACATGAGATGCATCTGGGATAGATGCACCTGACTTCTATCCCTGTTTTAGTACTGGGTTACAGAGAATGGAAATTTAGAATACAAATATTGTACTACTTATGGAGAGAGAGAG
>NC_060181.1:13183682-13191691 GCF_021184085.1 Oncorhynchus gorbuscha | reverse complement strand
TCACTTGATATCTTAAGTTAAGTTGCCAGTATATCATTTCATATCTTAAGTTAAGTTGCCAGTATATCATTTCATATCTTAAGTTAAGTTGACAGTATATCATTTCATATCTTAAGTTAAGTTAACAGTATATCACTAGATATCTTAAGTTAAGTTGCCAGTAAATCATTTCATATCTTAAGTTAAGTTAACAGTATATCATTTCATATCTTAAGTTAAGTTAACAGTATATCACTAGATATCTTAAGTTAAGTTGCCAGTAAATCATTTCATATCTTAAGTTAAGTTGACAGTATATCATTTCATATCTTAAGTTAAGTTAACAGTATATCACTAGATATCTTAAGTTAAGTTGCCAGTAAATCATTTCATATCTTAAGTTAAGTTGCAGTATATCATTTTTTCATATCTTAAGTTAAGTTGACAGTATATCATTTCATATCTTAAGTTAAGTTAACAGTATATCACTAGATATCTTAAGTTAAATTTAGTAAATCATTTCATATCTTAAGTTAAGTTGACAGTATATCATTTCATATCTTAAGTTAAGTTGACAGTATATCATTTCATATCTTAAGTTAAGTTAACAGTATATCACTAGATATTTTAAGTTAAGTTGCCAGTAAATCATTTCATATCTTAAGTTAAGTTGACAGTAAATCATTTCATATCTTAAGTTAAGTTAACAGTATATCACTAGATATTTTAAGTTAAGTTAACAGTATATCATTTCATATCTTAAGTTAAGTTGACAGTATATCACTAGATATCTTAAGTTAAGTTGACAGTATATCATTTCATATCTTAAGTTAAGTTAACAGTATATCACTAGATATTTTAAGTTAAGTTGCCAGTAAATCATTTCATATCTTAAGTTAAGTTGACAGTAAATCATTTCATATCTTAAGTTAAGTTAACAGTATATCACTAGATATTTTAAGTTAAGTTAACAGTATATCACTAGATATTTTAAGTTAAGTTGACAGTATATCACTAGATATTTTAAGTTAAGTTAACAGTATATCACTAGATATTTTAAGTTAAGTTGACAGTATATCACTAGATATTTTAAGTTAAGTTAACAGTATATCACTAGATATTTTAAGTTAAGTTAACAGTATATCACTAGATATTTTAAGTTAAGTTAACAGTATATCACTAGATATTTTAAGTTAAGTTAACAGTATATCACTAGATATCTTAAGTTAAGTTGCCAGTAAATCATTTCATATCTTAAGTTAAGTTGCCAGTATATCATTTCATATCTTAAGTTAAGTTGACAGTATATCATTTCATATCTTAAGTTAAGTTAACAGTATATCACTAGATATCTTAAGTTAAGTTGCCAGTAAATCATTTCATATCTTAAGTTAAGTTGACAGTATATCATTTCATATCTTAAGTTAAGTTAACAGTATATCACTAGATATCTTAAGTTAAGTTGCCAGTAAATCATTTCATATCTTAAGTTAAGTTGCCAGTATATCATTTCATATCTTAAGTTAAGTTGACAGTATATCATTTCATATCTTAAGTTAAGTTAACAGTATATCACTAGATATTTTAAGTTAAGTTGCCAGTAAATCATTTCATATCTTAAGTTGCCAGTATATCATTTCATATCTTAAGTTAAGTTAACAGTATATCACTAGATATTTTAATTAAGTTGCCAGTAAATCATTTCATATCTTAAGTTAAGTTGACAGTAAATCATTTCATATCTTAAGTTAAGTTAACAGTATATCACTAGATATTTTAAGTTAAGTTAACAGTATATCATTTCATATCTTAAGTTAAGTTGACAGTATATCACTAGATATCTTAAGTTAAGTTGACAGTATATAATTTCATATCTTAAGTTAAGTTAACAGTATATCACTAGATATTTTAAGTTAAGTTGCCAGTAAATCATTTCATATCTTAAGTTAAGTTGACAGTAAATCATTTCATATCTTAAGTTAAGTTAACAGTATATCACTAGATATTTTAAGTTAAGTTAACAGTATATCACTAGATATTTTAAGTTAAGTTGACAGTATATCACTAGATATTTTAAGTTAAGTTAACAGTATATCACTAGATATTTTAAGTTAAGTTGAAATCATTTCATATCACTAGACAGTATTTTAATCTTAAGTTAAGTTAACAGTATATCACTAGATATTTTAAGTTAGAGATATTAAGTTGATAAATCACTAGATATTTTAAGTTATTAGTTAACAGTATATCACTAGATATTTTAAGTTAAGTTGACAGTATATCACTTCATATCTTAAGTTATTAACAGTATATCACTAGATATTTTAAGTTAAGTTGACAGTATATCACTAGATATTTTTCATATCTTAAGTTAAGTTAACAGTATATCACTAGATATTTTAAGTTATACAGTATATCACTAGATATTTTAAGTTAAGTTAACAGTATATCACTAGATATTTTAAGTTAAGTTAACAGTATATCACTAGATATTTTAAGTTAAGTTAACAGTATATCACTAGATATTTTAAGTTAAGTTAACAGTATATCACTAGATATCTTAAGTTAAGTTAACTTAACTAGATATTTTAAGTTAAGTTGCCAGATATCTTAAGTTAAGTTTATTTTAAGTTTTAACATATCTTAAGTTAAGTTGCCAGTATATCATTTTCATATCTTAAGTTAAGTTGACAGTATATCATTTTTTAAGTTAACATATCTTACTAGTTAAGTTAACAGTATATCACTAGATATCTTAAGTTAAGTTGCCAGTAAATCATTTCATATCTTAAGTTAAGTTGACAGTATATCATTTCATATCTTAAGTTAAGTTAACAGTATATCACTAGATATCTTAAGTTAAGTTGCCAGTAAATCATTTCATATCTTAAGTTAAGTTGCCAGTAAATCATTTCATATCTTAAGTTAAGTTGACAGTATATCATTTCATATCTTAAGTTAAGTTAACAGTATATCACTAGATATCTTAAGTTAAGTTGCCAGTAAATCATTTCATATCTTAAGTTAAGTTGCCAGTATATCATTTCATATCTTAAGTTAAGTTGACAGTATATCATTTCATATCTTAAGTTAAGTTAACAGTATATCACTAGATATTTTAAGTTAAGTTGCCAGTAAATCATTTCATATCTTAAGTTAAGTTGACAGTATATCATTTCATATCTTAAGTTAAGTTAACAGTATATCACTAGATATTTTAAGTTAAGTTGCCAGTAAATCATTTCATATCTTAAGTTAAGTTGACAGTAAATCATTTCATATCTTAAGTTAAGTTAACAGTATATCACTAGATATTTTAAGTTAAGTTAACAGTATATCATTTCATATCTTAAGTTAAGTTGACAGTATATCACTAGATATCTTAAGTTAAGTTGACAGTATATCATTTCATATCTTAAGTTAAGTTAACAGTATATCACTAGATATTTTAAGTTAAGTTGCCAGTAAATCATTTCATATCTTAAGTTAAGTTGACAGTAAATCATTTCATATCTTAAGTTAAGTTAACAGTATATCACTAGATATTTTAAGTTAAGTTAACAGTATATCACTAGATATTTTAAGTTAAGTTGACAGTATATCACTAGATATTTTAAGTTAAGTTAACAGTATATCACTAGATATTTTAAGTTAAGTTGACAGTATATCACTAGATATTTTAAGTTAAGTTAACAGTATATCACTAGATATTTTAAGTTAAGTTAACAGTATATCACTAGATATTTTAAGTTAAGTTGACAGTATATCACTAGATATTTTAAGTTAAGTTGACAGTATATCACTAGATATTTTAAGTTAAGTTAACAGTATATCACTAGATATTTTAAGTTAAGTTGACAGTATATCACTAGATATTTTAAGTTAAGTTGACAGTATATCACTAGATATTTTAAGTTAAGTTGACAGTATATCACTAGATATTTTAAGTTAAGTTGACAGTATATCACTAGATATTTTAAGTTAAGTTAACAGTATATCACTAGATATTTTAAGTTAAGTTGACAGTATATCACTAGATATTTTAAGTTAAGTTGACAGTATATCACTAGATATTTTAAGTTAAGTTAACAGTATATCACTAGATATTTTAAGTTAAGTTGACAGTATATCACTAGATATTTTAAGTTAAGTTAACAGTATATCACTAGATATTTTAAGTTAAGTTGACAGTATATCACTAGATATTTTAAGTTAAGTTGACAGTATATCACTAGATATTTTAAGTTAAGTTGACAGTATATCACTAGATATTTTAAGTTAAGTTAACAGTATATCACTAGATATTTTAAGTTAAGTTAACAGTATATCACTAGATATTTTAAGTTAAGTTGACAGTATATCACTAGATATTTTAAGTTAAGTTAACAGTATATCACTAGATATTTTAAGTTAAGTTGACAGTATATCACTAGATATTTTAAGTTAAGTTGACAGTATATCACTTCATATATTAAGTTAACAGTGTATCACTTGCATATCACCTCATAGTACTGCTTATGACTTGTACATGACTTCTGATAGAATCTAAATAATAGATGAACTATATAGGAACTCTGCTAACACATTGCCAACACTGCATAGCTCTAGCAGTGATTTCACCGTTCTCTCACACTCAGCAAGGCAAAGATTGCATTCTAAATGGCTCCCGAATCCTAGGCTCTGGTCAAAAGTAGTGCATTTGTAAGGAATATGGTGCCATTTGGGACACTGAGAGAGAGTGTTTCTGGGGCATGACATCACAGCACTCCCAACATTACTATCACTCTCGGTTATGCAATATTTCTTTAAGAGAAGTAGTAGATTTTTTTCCGCTCAATCACCAATGAAAAAAAAAGGGAGGACATTTAAGCCTAGTTTATACATGGTGGTACATGTGTGCTCTTGTCCTGATCCTCTCTCGACTACATTCTGACTGTGCCCATATTCGTCGTGTCCACATATTAGTCTTCAGAATAATATTTATTTATTTTTAAGACACATTGATGTAGCTAATGGTTCCATCTCTCAATCATTTTAGAAGGCAGGATAATGGTGATATGTCTATAATCTGTCTATACTTTTAGGATATCCAGCCACAATCTGTGCCTGACTACCTACTGAGGTGGTCAGGAAGATCTGATCAAAATCAGATCACAATGTGTCTTTTAATCGTTTACAGCTGTAAAAGGCACAATCAGAATGTGGACAAGATCAAGACAAAGGATGAATGTTACTGTAGAACCAGGTATAAACAGGGTTTGAGAGAGTGCCACTGCCAGCAATGAGGTCATGTAGCTGTCTGTGCCAGTTCTACCAGCCAACCACACAGACACGGTCTATCTCTTTCTGTCTGACAGACACACTCTCTTTCCTCTTCTCTCTCTCTCTCTCTCTTCTCTCTTCTCTTCTTCTTCTCTCTTCTTCTTCTTCTTCTTCTTCTCTCTCTCTCTCTCTTCTCTCTCTCTCTCTCTCTTCTCTCTCTCTCTCTCTCTTCTCTCTCTTCTTCTCTCTCTCTCTCTTCTCTCTCTCTCTCTTCTCTCTCCTTAATTCCCCCTTTCTTCTCTCTCTCTCTTTCTTTCCTTCTCTCTCTTTTTCTTTCTTCTCTCTCTCTCTCTCTCTCTCTTTCTTTCCTTCTCTCTCTCAGACTCTTCTTCCCCGCTCTCTCACTCAGCCTCTTTCTTCTCTCTCTCTCCTTAGCTCTCTCTCTCTCAGCCTCTTTCTTTTCTCTCTCTCTCTCTCTTCTCCCCCGCTTCTCTCTCTCTCAGCCTTCTTCTTCTTTTCTTTCTTTCTCCTCTCTCTCTCTCTCTCAGCCTCTTTCTTTTTCTCTCTCTCTCTCTCTCTCTCTCAGCTCCTTTTCTTCTCTCTCTTCTCTCTCTCTCTCTCTCTCTCTCTCTCTTCTCTCCCCACCACCACCCACCACCTCACCACCTCACCTCACTCACCACCACCACCACTCACTCACCTCACCACTCACTCACTCACTCACCTTCACTCCCTCGACAGTGACAGTGTAGAGTAATGGAGATCTGTTTAGTACATAGAAACCCCAAGACGGTAAACTTTATGATTCTGTCACAGTTCTGTACTGGTACATTACAGGTCCATATTTCTGTGTGGCTGATCACCCTGAAAGCATGCCGTACTGTACTCTACCTCGTGTGACAGGGTCAAACAGATATCCATCGCTGTTCCACACATAGAATGTGTTTGTAGCTCACTACTTTTGACCCAGGGCTCATAGTGCTCTCACGATGCTGTACATTGAGTAAGGTGCCACTTGGAGCATACATACGTCCTCACTGAAGGCTTCACTATTTAACTAGAACAGTTGTTGAAGTCTAGAACAGAGTTAACTGTAGAACAGTAGACTAAGCCACAAGTCTTCATTGTCTAATCTGCTGAGCCATTGGACTAGCACAGCAACAGAACACTATTCTGTATATTTGAAGTCATTCAAGTAATTTTTCCATGATTCCAAAACAAGTACAATTCCTCAATTCAAAACAGGTATAGATCCGAGTCCATAGAGAGAGCTCCTAGTCAGAGAGAGGAGAGTAGGCTACAGCAGAAAAGAGCAACCAACCCCGGGCTGTGGGTCAGATGTTAACCACAGACCTATGTAGCCCAGAAAAATGATCCCATGTGGTCCCCATGCACAGGGTGAGCACATGAGGGTTATTTCCCTGTGTGTGTGAGCATGTGTGTGTGTGTGTGTGTTGTGCGTGTGTGTGGCTGGGGTGTGTCTGAGAAATCTGATGCTTTATAAAATTGCAGAAGTGTTGTGTGTGCGTGTGTGTGTTTAAGGCATAATACTGGATTCACTTGAGCAAATTGTCCATGATAGCCTTTAAAAACAAAGAAAAAGGTGAAATAGTGAAGAAAGAAAGGTCAAGTCAAATGGAGAGAGATAGAGTATGTGAGAGAGAGAGAACTTTTGAGTGAATTAGAGGGACCCTAAAAGGGATAGAGGGATAAAGGGAGAACATGTAAAGTGTGGTTTTCTCTGGTCGGGGCTAGTGTGTGCAAAGATACAGTTACACTGCCTTTTCTCTCTTCCAGCCTGGGAGGAATGAGATTAGCCAGAGGGTGAATGGGGCCCCAGAGAGAGGGAGAGAGAGAGAGGGAGAGAGGGAGAGGGAGAGAGACAGAGAGAGCGAGAGCGAGGGAGGAGAGAGAGAGAGAGAGAGAGAGAGAGAGAGAGAGAGAGAGAGAAGAATGAGGCCCCACAGAGAGAGTGAGAGATAAACCCAATTTTGATAAACTCCCATATCTACTGGGTGAAATACCACAGTGTGCAATCACAGCATCAAGATGTGTGACCAGTTGCCACAAGAAAAGGGCAACCAGTGAAGATGTTTATTTCTGTTTATTTATTTTCCCGTTTGCATTTTTAACCATTTTTTGCACCTAATATGACATTTGGATATGTCTTTATTCTTTTGAACTTTGGCAATGCTAACATATGCTCTATGCCAATAAAGCCCTTAAATTGACATTGAAATTGAATTGAGAGAGAGAGACTGGAGAGAGAGAGAGAGAGAGAGAGAGAGAGAGAGAGAGAGAGAGAGAGAGAGAGAGAGAGAGAGAGAGAGACAGAGAGAGAGAGAGAGAGAGAGAGAGAGAGATAGACAGAGAGAGAGATAGACAGAGAGAGAGACAGCGAGAGAGACAGAGACAGAGAGAGAGGGTGAATGGGTTCCCACAGAGAGAGAGAGACAGAGAGAGACAGAGAGAGAGACAGAGAGAGAGACAGAGAGAGAGACAGAGAGACAGAGAGAGAGACAGAGAGAGAGACAGAGAGAGACAGAGCCAGAGGGTGAATGGGTTCCCACAGAGAGAGAGAGAGATAGACAGAGAGAGAGAGAGAGACAGAGAGAGAGACAGAGAGAGAGACAGAGAGAGAGACAGAGAGAGAGACACAGAGAGACAGAGGGAGAGAGACAGAGAGAGAGACAGAGAGAGAGACAGAGAGAGAGACAGACAGAGAGAGAGACAGAGAGAGACAGAGCCAGAGGGTGATTGGGTTCCCA
>NC_060181.1:13149059-13183582 GCF_021184085.1 Oncorhynchus gorbuscha | reverse complement strand
AAGAGATGGAAAGTATGGTGAGATAAAGCCATAGAAAGAGATGGAAGTATGGTGAGATAAAGCCATAGAAAGAGATGGTATGGTGAGATAAAGCCATAGAAAGAGATGGAAGTATGGTGAGATAAAGCCATAGAAAGAGATGGAAGTATGGTGAGATAAAGCCATAGAAAGAGATGGTATGGTGAGATAAAGCCATAGAAAGAGATGGAAGTATGGTGAGATAAAGCCATATGGAAGTATGGTGAGATAAAGCCATAGAAAGAGATGGTATGGTGAGATAAAGCCATAGAAAGAGATGGAAGTATGGTGAGATAAAGCCATAGAAAGAGATGGTATGGTGAGATAAAGCCATAGAAAGAGCTGGAAAGTATGGTGAGATAAAGCCATAGAAAGAGCTGGAAAGTATGGTGAGATAAAGCCATAGAAAGAGATGGAAAGTATGGTGAGATAAAGCCATAGAAAGAGATGGAAGTATGGTGAGATAAAGCCATAGAAAGAGATGGTATGGTGAGATAAAGCCATAGAAAGAGCTGGAAAGTATGGTGAGATAAAGCCATAGAAAGAGCTGGAAAGTATGGTGAGATAAAGCCATAGAAAGAGATGGAAAGTATGGTGAGATAAAGCCATAGAAAGAAATGGTATGGTGAGATAAAGCCATAGAAAGAGATGGTATGGTGAGATAAAGTCATAGAAAGAGATGGAAAGTATGGTGAGATAAAGCCATAGAAAGAGATGGTATGGTGAGATAAAGCCATAGAAAGAGATGGAAAGTATGGTGAGATAAAGCCATAGAAAGTGATGGAAAGTATGGTGAGATAAAGCCATAGAAAGAGATGGTATGGTGAGATAAAGCCATAGAAAGAGATGGTATGGTGAGATAAAGCCATAGAAAGAGATGGTATGGTGAGATAAAGCCATAGAAAGAGATGGTATGGTGAGATAAAGCCATAGAAAGGGATGGAAAGTATGGTGAGATAAAGCCATAGAAAGAGATGATATGGTGAGATAAAGCCATAGAAAGAGATGGTATTGTGAGATAAAGCCATAGAAAGAGATGGTATGGTGAGATAAAGCCATAGAAAGAGATGGTATGGTGAGATAAAGCCATAGAAAGAGATGGTATGGTGAGATAAAGCCATAGAAAGAGATGGTATGGTGAGATAAAGCCATAGAAAGAGATGGTATGGTGAGATAAAGCCATAGAAAGAGATGGTATGGTGAGATAAAGCCATAGAAAGAGATGGTATGGTGAGATAAAGCCATTGAAAGAGATGGTCTGGTGAGATAAAGCCATAGAAAGAGATGGTCTGGTGAGATAAAGCCATAGAAAGAGATGGTATGGTGAGATAAAGCCATAGAAAGAGATGGTACGGTGAGATAAAGCCATAGAAAGAGATGGTATGGTGAGATAAAGCCATAGAAAGAGATGGTATGGTGAGATAAAGCCATAGAAAGAGATGGTATGGTGAGATAAAGCCATAGAAGGAAATGGTATGGTGAGATAAAGCCATAGAAAGAGATGGAAAGTATGGTGAGATAAAGCCATAGAAAGAGATGGTATGGTGAGATAAAGCCATTGAAAGAGATGGTCTGGTGAGATAAAGCCATAGAAAGAGATGGTATGGTGAGATAAAGCTATAGAAAGAGATGGTACGGTGAGATAAAGCCATAGAAAGAGATGGAAAGTATGGTGAGATAAAGCCATAGAAAGAGATGGTATGGTGAGATAAAGCCATAGAAAGGGATGGAAAGTATGGTGTGATAAAGCCATAGAAAGAGATGATATGGTGAGATAAAGCCATAGAAAGAGATGGTCTGGTGAGATAAAGCCATAGAAAGATATGGTATGGTGAGATAAAACCATAGAAAGATATGGTATGGTGAGATAAAGCCATAGAAAGAGATGGTATGGTGAGATAAAGCCATAGAAAGAGATGGTATCGTGAGATAAAGCCATAGAAAGAGATGGTATGGTGAGATAAAGCCATAGAAAGAGATGGTATGGTGAGATAAAGCCATAGAAAGAGATGGTATGGTGAGATAAAGCCATAGAAAGAGATGGTATGGTGAGATAAAGCCATTGAAAGAGATGGTCTGGTGAGATAAAGCCATAGAAAGAGATGGTATGGTGAGATAAAGCCATAGAACGAGATGGTACGGTGAGATAAAGCCATAGAAAGAGATGGTATGGTGAGATAAAGCCATAGAAAGAGATGGAAAGTATGGTGAGATAAAGCCATAGAAAGAGATGGTATGGTGAGATAAAGCCATAGAAAGAGGTGGAAAGTATGGTGAGATAAAGTCATAGAAAGAGATGGAAAGTATGGTGAGATAAAGCCATAGAAAGAGATGGAAAGTATGGTGAGATAAAGCCATAGAAAGAGATGGTATGGTGAGATAAAGCTATAGAAAGGGATGGAAAGTATGGTGAGATAAAGCCATAGAAAGAGATGATATGGTGAGATAAAGCCATAGAAAGAGATGGTATGGTGAGATAAAGCCATAGAAAGAGATGGTACGGTGAGATAAAGCCATAGAAAGAGATGGTATGGTGAGATAAAGCCATAGAAAGAGATGGTATGGTGAGATAAAGCCATAGAAAGAGATGGTATGGTGAGATAAAGCCATAGAAGGAAATGGTATGGTGAGATAAAGCCATAGAAAGAGATGGAAAGTATGGTGAGATAAAGCCATAGAAAGAGATGGTATGGTGAGATAAAGCCATTGAAAGAGATGGTCTGGTGAGATAAAGCCATAGAAAGAGATGGTATGGTGAGATAAAGCTATAGAAAGAGATGGTACGGTGAGATAAAGCCATAGAAAGAGCTGGAAAGTATGGTGAGATAAAGCCATAGAAAGAGATGGAAGTATGGTGAGATAAAGCCATAGAAAGAGATGGTATGGTGAGATAAAACCATAGAAAGAGCTGGAAAGTATGGTGAGATAAAGCCATAGAAAGAGCTGGAAAGTATGGTGAGATAAAGCCATAGAAAGAGATGGAAAGTATGGTGAGATAAAGCCATAGAAAGAAATGGTATGGTGAGATAAAGTCATAGAAAGAGATGGAAAGTATGGTGAGATAAAGCCATAGAAAGAGATGGTATGGTGAGATAAAGCCATAGAAAGAGATGGAAAGTATGGTGAGATAAAGCCATAGAAAGTGATGGAAAGTATGGTGAGATAAAGCCATAGAAAGAGATGGTATGGTGAGATAAAGCCATAGAAAGAGATGGTATGGTGAGATAAAGCCATAGAAAGAGATGGTATGGTGAGATAAAGCCATAGAAAGAGATGGTATGGTGAGATAAAGCCATAGAAAGGGATGGAAAGTATGGTGAGATAAAGCCATAGAAAGAGATGATATGGTGAGATAAAGCCATAGAAAGAGATGGTATTGTGAGATAAAGCCATAGAAAGAGATGGTATGGTGAGATAAAGCCATAGAAAGAGATGGTATGGTGAGATAAAGCCATAGAAAGAGATGGTATGGTGAGATAAAGCCATAGAAAGAGATGGTATGGTGAGATAAAGCCATAGAAAGAGATGGTATGGTGAGATAAAGCCATAGAAAGAGATGGTATGGTGAGATAAAGCCATAGAAAGAGATGGTATGGTGAGATAAAGCCATAGAAAGAGATGGTATGGTGAGATAAAGCCATTGAAAGAGATGGTCTGGTGAGATAAAGCCATAGAAAGAGATGGTCTGGTGAGATAAAGCCATAGAAAGAGATGGTATGGTGAGATAAAGCCATAGAAAGAGATGGTACGGTGAGATAAAGCCATAGAAAGAGATGGTATGGTGAGATAAAGCCATAGAAAGAGATGGTATGGTGAGATAAAGCCATAGAAAGAGATGGTATGGTGAGATAAAGCCATAGAAGGAAATGGTATGGTGAGATAAAGCCATAGAAAGAGATGGAAAGTATGGTGAGATAAAGCCATAGAAAGAGATGGTATGGTGAGATAAAGCCATTGAAAGAGATGGTCTGGTGAGATAAAGCCATAGAAAGAGATGGTATGGTGAGATAAAGCTATAGAAAGAGATGGTACGGTGAGATAAAGCCATAGAAAGAGATGGTATGGTGAGATACAGCCATAGAAAGAGATGGAAAGTATGGTGAGATAAAGCCATAGAAAGAGATGGTATGGTGAGATAAAGCCATAGAAAGGGATGGAAAGTATGGTGTGATAAAGCCATAGAAAGAGATGATATGGTGAGATAAAGCCATAGAAAGAGATGGTCTGGTGAGATAAAACCATAGAAAGATATGGTATGGTGAGATAAAGCCATAGAAAGAGATGGTATGGTGAGATAAAGCCATAGAAAGAGATGGGATCGTGAGATAAAACCATAGAAAGAGATGGTATGGTGAGATAAAGCCATAGAAAGAGATGGTATGGTGAGATAAAGCCATAGAAAGAGATGGTATGGTGAGATAAAGCCATAGAAAGAGATGAGATGGTATGGTGAGATAAAGCCATTGAAAGAGATGGTCTGGTGAGATAAAGCCATAGAAAGAGATGGTATGGTGAGATAAAGCCATAGAAAGAGATGGTACGGTGAGATAAAGCCATAGAAAGAGATGGTATGGTGAGATAAAGCCATAGAAAGAGATGGAAAGTATGGTGAGATAAAGCCATAGAAAGAGATGGTATGGTGAGATAAAGCCATAGAAAGAGGTGGAAAGTATGGTGAGATAAAGTCATAGAAAGAGATGGAAAGTATGGTGAGATAAAGCCATAGAAAGAGATGGAAAGTATGGTGAGATAAAGCCATAGAAAGAGATGGTATGGTGAGATAAAGCTATAGAAAGGGATGGAAAGTATGGTGAGATAAAGCCATAGAAAGAGATGATATGGTGAGATAAAGCCATAGAAAGAGATGGTATGGTGAGATAAAGCCATAGAAAGAGATGGTATGGTGAGATAAAGCCATAGAAAGAAATGGTATGGTGAGATAAAGCCATAGAAAGAGATGGAAAGTATGGTGAGATAAAGCCATAGAAAGAGATGGTATGGTGAGATAAAGCCATTGAAAGAGATGGTCTGGTGAGATAAAGCCATAGAAAGAGATGGTATGGTGAGATAAAGCTATAGAAAGAGATGGTACGGTGAGATAAAGCCATAGAAAGAGATGGTATGGTGAGATAAAGCCATAGAAAGAGATGGAAAGTATGGTGAGATAAAGCCATAGAAAGAGATGATATGGTGAGATAAAGCTATAGAAAGAGATGGTCTGGTGAGATAAAGCCATAGAAAGATATGGTATGGTGAGATAAAGCCATAGAAAGAGATGGTATGGTGAGATAAAGCCATAGAAAGAGATGGTATTGTGAGATAAAGCCATAGAAAGAGATGGAAAGTATGGTGAGATAAAGCCATAGAAAGAGATGGTATGGTGAGATAAAGCCATAGAAAGGGATGGAAAGTATGGTGAGATAAAGCCATAGAAAGAGATGATATGGTGAGATAAAGCTATAGAAAGAGATGGTCTGGTGAGATAAAGCCATAGAAAGAGATGGTATGGTGAGATAAAGCCATAGAAAGAGATGGTATGGTGAGATAAAGCCATAGAAAGAGATGGTATTGTGAGATAAAGCCATAGAAAGAGATGGTATGGTGAGATAAAGCCATAGAAAGAGATGGTATGGTGAGATAAAGCCATAGAAAGAGATGGTATGGTGAGATAAAGCCATAGAAAGAGATGGTATGGTGAGATAAAGCCATAGAACGAGATGGTATGGTGAGATAAAGCCATAGAAAGAGATGGAAAGTATGGTGAGATAAAGCCATAGAAAGAGATGGTATGGTGAGATAAAGCCATAGAAAGAGATGGTATGGTGAGATAAAGCCATAGAAGGAAATGGTATGGTGAGATAAAGCCATAGAAAGAGATGGAAAGTATGGTGAGATAAAGCCATAGAAAGAGATGGTATGGTGAGATAAAGCCATAGAAAGAGGTGGAAAGTATGGTGAGATAAAGTCATAGAAAGAGATGGAAAGTATGGTGAGATAAAGCCATAGAAAGAGATGGTATGGTGAGATAAAGCCATAGAAAGGGATGGAAAGTATGGTGTGATAAAGCCATAGAAAGAGATGATATGGTGAGATAAAGCCATAGAAAGAGATGGTCTGGTGAGATAAAGCCATAGAAAGATATGGTATGGTGAGATAAAACCATAGAAAGATATGGTATGGTGAGATAAAGCCATAGAAAGAGATGGTATGGTGAGATAAAGCCATAGAAAGAGATGGTATCGTGAGATAAAGCCATAGAAAGAGATGGTATGGTGAGATAAAGCCATAGAAAGAGATGGTATGGTGAGATAAAGCCATAGAAAGAGATGGTATGGTGAGATAAAGCCATAGAAAGAGATGGTATGGTGAGATAAAGCCATTGAAAGAGATGGTCTGGTGAGATAAAGCCATAGAAAGAGATGGTATGGTGAGATAAAGCCATAGAAAGAGATGGTACGGTGAGATAAAGCCATAGAAAGAGATGGTATGGTGAGATAAAGCCATAGAAAGAGATGGAAAGTATGGTGAGATAAAGCCATAGAAAGAGATGGTATGGTGAGATAAAGCCATAGAAAGAGGTGGAAAGTATGGTGAGATAAAGTCATAGAAAGAGATGGAAAGTATGGTGAGATAAAGCCATAGAAAGAGATGGAAAGTATGGTGAGATAAAGCCATAGAAAGAGATGGTATGGTGAGATAAAGCTATAGAAAGGGATGGAAAGTATGGTGAGATAAAGCCATAGAAAGAGATGATATGGTGAGATAAAGCCATAGAAAGAGATGGTATGGTGAGATAAAGCCATAGAAAGAGATGGTACGGTGAGATAAAGCCATAGAAAGAGATGGTATGGTGAGATAAAGCCATAGAAAGAGATGGTATGGTGAGATAAAGCCATAGAAAGAGATGGTATGGTGAGATAAAGCCATAGAAGGAAATGGTATGGTGAGATAAAGCCATAGAAAGAGATGGAAAGTATGGTGAGATAAAGCCATAGAAAGAGATGGTATGGTGAGATAAAGCCATTGAAAGAGATGGTCTGGTGAGATAAAGCCATAGAAAGAGATGGTATGGTGAGATAAAGCTATAGAAAGAGATGGTACGGTGAGATAAAGCCATAGAAAGAGCTGGAAAGTATGGTGAGATAAAGCCATAGAAAGAGATGGAAGTATGGTGAGATAAAGCCATAGAAAGAGATGGTATGGTGAGATAAAACCATAGAAAGAGCTGGAAAGTATGGTGAGATAAAGCCATAGAAAGAGCTGGAAAGTATGGTGAGATAAAGCCATAGAAAGAGATGGAAAGTATGGTGAGATAAAGCCATAGAAAGAAATGGTATGGTGAGATAAAGTCATAGAAAGAGATGGAAAGTATGGTGAGATAAAGCCATAGAAAGAGATGGTATGGTGAGATAAAGCCATAGAAAGAGATGGAAAGTATGGTGAGATAAAGCCATAGAAAGTGATGGAAAGTATGGTGAGATAAAGCCATAGAAAGAGATGGTATGGTGAGATAAAGCCATAGAAAGAGATGGTATGGTGAGATAAAGCCATAGAAAGAGATGGTATGGTGAGATAAAGCCATAGAAAGAGATGGTATGGTGAGATAAAGCCATAGAAAGGATGGAAAGTATGGTGAGATAAAGCCATAGAAAGAGATGATATGGTGAGATAAAGCCATAGAAAGAGATGGTATTGTGAGATAAAGCCATAGAAAGAGATGGTATGGTGAGATAAAGCCATAGAAAGAGATGGTATGGTGAGATAAAGCCATAGAAAGAGATGGTATGGTGAGATAAAGCCATAGAAAGAGATGGTATGGTGAGATAAAGCCATAGAAAGAGATGGTATGGTGAGATAAAGCCATAGAAAGAGATGGTATGGTGAGATAAAGCCATAGAAAGAGATGGTATGGTGAGATAAAGCCATAGAAAGAGATGGTATGGTGAGATAAAGCCATTGAAAGAGATGGTCTGGTGAGATAAAGCCATAGAAAGAGATGGTCTGGTGAGATAAAGCCATAGAAAGAGATGGTATGGTGAGATAAAGCCATAGAAAGAGATGGTATGGTGAGATAAAGCCATAGAAAGAGATGGTATGGTGAGATAAAGCCATAGAAAGAGATGGTATGGTGAGATAAAGCCATAGAAAGAGATGGTATGGTGAGATAAAGCCATAGAAAGGAAATGGTATGGTGAGATAAAGCCATAGAAAGAGATGGAAAGTATGGTGAGATAAAGCCATAGAAAGAGATGGTATGGTGAGATAAAGCCATTGAAAGAGATGGTCTGGTGAGATAAAGCCATAGAAAGAGATGGTATGGTGAGATAAAGCTATAGAAAGAGATGGTACGGTGAGATAAAGCCATAGAAAGAGATGGTATGGTGAGATAAAGCCATAGAAAGAGATGGAAAGTATGGTGAGATAAAGCCATAGAAAGAGATGGTATGGTGAGATAAAGCCATAGAAAGGGATGGAAAGTATGGTGTGATAAAGCCATAGAAAGAGATGATATGGTGAGATAAAGCCATAGAAAGAGATGGTCTGGTGAGATAAAACCATAGAAAGATATGGTATGGTGAGATAAAGCCATAGAAAGAGATGGTATGGTGAGATAAAGCCATAGAAAGAGATGGGATCGTGAGATAAAGCCATAGAAAGAGATGGTATGGTGAGATAAAGCCATAGAAAGAGATGGTATGGTGAGATAAAGCCATAGAAAGAGATGGTATGGTGAGATAAAGCCATAGAAAGAGATGGTATGGTGAGATAAAGCCATTGAAAGAGATGGTCTGGTGAGATAAAGCCATAGAAAGAGATGGTATGGTGAGATAAAGCCATAGAAAGAGATGGTACGGTGAGATAAAGCCATAGAAAGAGATGGTATGGTGAGATAAAGCCATAGAAAGAGATGGAAAGTATGGTGAGATAAAGCCATAGAAAGAGATGGTATGGTGAGATAAAGCCATAGAAAGAGGTGGAAAGTATGGTGAGATAAAGTCATAGAAAGAGATGGAAAGTATGGTGAGATAAAGCCATAGAAAGAGATGGAAAGTATGGTGAGATAAAGCCATAGAAAGAGATGGTATGGTGAGATAAAGCTATAGAAAGGGATGGAAAGTATGGTGAGATAAAGCCATAGAAAGAGATGATATGGTGAGATAAAGCCATAGAAAGAGATGGTATGGTGAGATAAAGCCATAGAAAGAGATGGTATGGTGAGATAAAGCCATAGAAAGAAATGGTATGGTGAGATAAAGCCATAGAAAGAGATGGAAAGTATGGTGAGATAAAGCCATAGAAAGAGATGGTATGGTGAGATAAAGCCATTGAAAGAGATGGTCTGGTGAGATAAAGCCATAGAAAGAGATGGTATGGTGAGATAAAGCTATAGAAAGAGATGGTACGGTGAGATAAAGCCATAGAAAGAGATGGTATGGTGAGATAAAGCCATAGAAAGAGATGGAAAGTATGGTGAGATAAAGCCATAGAAAGAGATGGTATGGTGAGATAAAGCCATAGAAAGGGATGGAAAGTATGGTGAGATAAAGCCATAGAAAGAGATTATATGGTGAGATAAAGCTATAGAAAGAGATGGTCTGGTGAGATAAAGCCATAGAAAGATATGGTATGGTGAGATAAAGCCATAGAAAGAGATGGTATGGTGAGATAAAGCCATAGAAAGAGATGGTATTGTGAGATAAAGCCATAGAAAGAGATGGAAAGTATGGTGAGATAAAGCCATAGAAAGAGATGGTATGGTGAGATAAAGCCATAGAAAGGGATGGAAAGTATGGTGAGATAAAGCCATAGAAAGAGATGATATGGTGAGATAAAGCTATAGAAAGAGATGGTCTGGTGAGATAAAGCCATAGAAAGAGATGGTATGGTGAGATAAAGCCATAGAAAGAGATGGTATGGTGAGATAAAGCCATAGAAAGAGATGGTATTGTGAGATAAAGCCATAGAAAGAGATGGTATGGTGAGATAAAGCCATAGAAAGAGATGGTATGGTGAGATAAAGCCATAGAAAGAGATGGTATGGTGAGATAAAGCCATAGAAAGAGATGGTATGGTGAGATAAAGCCATAGAACGAGATGGTATGGTGAGATAAAGCCATAGAAAGAGATGGAAAGTATGGTGAGATAAAGCCATAGAAAGAGATGGTATGGTGAGATAAAGCCATAGAAAGAGATGGTATGGTGAGATAAAGCCATAGAAGGAAATGGTATGGTGAGATAAAGCCATAGAAAGAGATGGAAAGTATGGTGAGATAAAGCCATAGAAAGAGATGGTATGGTGAGATAAAGCCATAGAAAGAGGTGGAAAGTATGGTGAGATAAAGTCATAGAAAGAGATGGAAAGTATGGTGAGATAAAGCCATAGAAAGAGATGGAAAGTATGGTGAGATAAAGCCATAGAAAGAGATGGAAAGTATGGTGAGATAAAGCCATAGAAAGAGAGATGGAGGTTCAATGAAAGAGTGAAAGAGTTACGTAGAGACAGAGAAAGATGGAAAGTATAGGAGTAAAGAAAAGAGGAGGAAATAAAAGAGAGGAGGAAAGAAAAGAGAGGAGGAAATAAAAGAGAGGGGGAAAGAAAAGAGAGGGGGGAAGAAAAGAGAGGGGGAAAGAAAAGAAAGGAAAGAAAAGAGAAGAAGAAAGAAAAGATAAGGGAAATAAAAGAGAGGGGGAAAGAAAAGAGAGGAGGAAAGAAAAGATAAGGGAAAGAAAAGAGAGGAGGAAAGAAAAGAGAGGGGGAAAGAAAAGAGAGGGGGAAAGAAAAGAGAGGAGGAAAGAAAAGATAAGGGAAAGAAAAGAGAGGAAGAAAGAAAAGAGAGGGGGAAAGAAAAGAGAGGAGGAAAGAAAAGATAAGGGAAAGAAAAGAGAGGGGGAAAGAAAAGAGAGGGGGAAAGAAAAGAGAGGAGGAAAGAAAAGATAAGGGAAATAAAAGATAAGGGAAAGAAAAGAGAGGAAGAAAGAAAAGAGAGGGGGAAAGAAAAGAGAGGAGGAAAGAAAAGATAAGGGAAAGAAAAGAGAGGGGGAAAGAAAAGAGAGGGGGAAAGAAAAGAGAGGAGGAAAGAAAAGATAAGGGAAAGAAATAAAATAGAGGGGGAAAGAAAAGAGAGGGGGAAAGAAAAGAGAGGAGGAAAGAAAAGAGAGGGGGAAAGAAAAGAGAGGGGGAAAGAAAAGAGAGGGGAAAGAAAAGAGAGGGGGAAAGAAAAGAGAGGGGGAAAGAAAAGATAAGGGAAAGAAAATAGAGGGGGAAAGAAAAGAGAGGAGGAAAGAAAAGAGAGGGGGAAAGAAAAGAGAGGGGGAAAGAAAAGAGAGGAGGAAAGAAAAGAGAGGGGGAAAGAAAAGAGGGGGGAAAGAAAAGAGAGGGGGAAAGAAAAGATAAAGGGAAAGAAAAGAGAGGGGGAAAGAAAATAGAGGGGGAAAGAAAAGAGAGGGGGAAAGAAAAGAGAGGGGAAAGAAAAGAGAGGGGGAAAGAAAAGATAAGGGAAGGAAAAGAGAGGGGGAAAGAAAAGAGAGCGGGAAAGAAAAGAGAGGGGGAAAGAAAAGAGAGAGGGGGAAAGAAAAGAGAGGAGGAAAGAAAAGAGAGGGGGAAAGAAAAGAGAGGGGGAAAGAAAAGAGAGGGGAAAGAAAAGATAAGGGAAGGAAAAGAGAGGGGGAAAGAAAAGAGAGCGGGAAAGAAAAGAGAGGGGGAAAGAAAAGAGAGGGGAAAGAAAAGAGAGGGGGAAAGAAAAGAGAGGGGAAAAGAAAAGAGAGGGGTAAAGAAAAGAGAGGGGGAAAGAAAAGAGAGGAGGAAAGAAAAGATAAGGGAAAGAAAAGAGAGGGGGAAAGAAAAGATAAGGGAAGGAAAAGAGAGGGGAAAGAAAAGAGAGGGGGAAAGAAAGAGAGGGGGAAAGAAAAGAGAGGAGGAAAGAAAAGAGAGGGGGAAAGAAAAGAGGGGGAAAGAAAAGAGAGGGGGAAAGAAAAGAGAGGGGGAAAGAAAAGAGAGGGGGAAAGAAAATAGAGGGGGAAAGAAAATAGAGGGGGAAAGAAAAGAGAGGGGGAAAGAAAAGAGAGGGGGAAAGAAAAGATAAGGGAAGGAAAAGAGAGGGGGAAAGAAAAGAGGGGGAAAGAAAAGAGAGGGGGAAAGAAAAGAGAGGGGGAAAGAAAGAGAGGGGGAAAGAAAAGAGAGGGGAAAAAAATAGAAAAGAGAGGGGTAAAGAAAAGAGAAAGGGGGAAAGAAAAGAGAGGAGGAAAGAAAAGATAAGGGAAAGAAAAGAGAGGGGAAAGAAAAGATAAGGGAAGGAAAAGAGAGGGGGAAAGAAAAGAGAGGGGAAAGAAAAGAGAGGGGGAAAGAAAAGAGAGGAGGAAAGAAAAGAGAGGGGGAAAGAAAAGAGAGGGGGAAAGAAAAGAGAGGGGGAAAGAAAAGAGAGGGGGAAAGAAAAGAGAGGAGGAAAGAAAAGAGAGGGGGAAAGAAAAGAGAGGGGGAAAGAAAAGAGAGGGGGAAAGTAATCGATTGAGCGTAAGGAGAGACATGCGCCACAAAAGGGGCCAGGTTGCGATGTGATGATGTAATGGTTTTGGCCCTCAGCCAATCAGACTGCGTGGGCCTCCCTCGCTATGCTGAAGTCATCATTGGTGATGTCACCACTGACTCTTTAGCAAGCAACGAATGAAACGTACCCCCCAAAAATGTAAAGGGACGCAAACCATACCACGCCTCCTAACGTAACCACAACAGTCCACCTGGGCCAACAGCCAGACACTCAGTCATCATGGAAACCAGTGGTAAACACAGGGAGAAACAGTCGGATCCCCAGAATCTAACACGGATCACATCATCACGACAGCGAGCTTGGCCTGAGCTACAGAGGAACACGTTGTCTGACTTCAACAGGCCATGTGACATGGTCTCTTCCCTTCCTTACTCAATGTACTCTACTAGGCAGTACTATGCAGTAATCAACTGTAGTGTACTACTCAACTGTACTGTACTATGCTGTAATTAACTGGACTGTACTATGCTGAAATCAACTGTACTGTACTATGCTGTAATCACCTGTACTGTACTACTCAACTAGACTGTACTACTCAACTGTAGTGTACTATGCTGTTATCAACTGTATTGTACTATGCTACAATCAACTGGACTGTACTACCTAACTGTACTGTACTCTGCTTTAATAAATTAGACTGTACTACTCAACTGTTCTGTACTACTCAACTGTTCTGTACTACTCAACTGTGCTGTACTATGCTGTAATCAACTGGACTGGACTACTCGACTGGACTGTACTATGCTGTAATCAACTGGACTGTACTACTCAACTGGACTTTACTACTCAACTGGACTGTACTATGCTGTAATCAACTAGACTGTACTACTAAACTGGACTGTACTACTCAACTGGACTGTACTATCCTGTAATCAACTAGACTGTACTACTAAACTGGACTGTACTATGCTGTAATCAACTGGACTGTACTACTCAACTGGACTGTACTACTCAACTGGACTGTACTATGCTGTAATCAACTGGACTGTACTACTCAACTGGACTGTACTATGCCGTAATCAACTGGACTGTACTATGCTCTAAACAACTAGACTGTACTACTCAACTGGACTGTACTACTCAACTGGACTGCACTACTCAACTGTACTGTACTATGCTGTAATCACCTGTACTGTACTACTAAACTAGACTGTACTACTCAACTGTAGTGTACTATGCTGTAATCAACTGTACTGTACTACTCAACTGTAGTGTACTATGCTGTAATCAACTGTACTGTACTACTCAACTGTAGTGTACTATGCTGTAATCAACTGTACTGTACTACTCAACTGTACTGTACTACTCAACTGTAGTGTACTATGCTGTAATCAACTGGACTGTACTACTCAACTGTACTGTACTACTCAATTGTACTGTACTATGCTGTGAACAACTAGACTGTACTACTCAACTGTACTGTACTATGCTGTGAACAACTAGACTGTACTACTCAACTGTACTGTACTATGCTGTGAACAACTAGACTGTACTACTCAACTGTACTGTACTATGCTGTGAACAACTAGACTGTACTATGCTGCAATCAACTAGACTGTACTACTCAACTGTACTGTACTATACTGTAATCAACTAGACTGTACTACTCAACTGTACTGTACTATGCTGTGAACAACTAGACTGTACTACTCAACTGTATTGTACTATGCTGTGAACAACTAGACTGTACTATGCTGTAATCAACTAGACGGTACTATAATGTAATCAACTAGACTGTACTATAATGTAATCAACTAGACTGTACTATAATGTAATCAACTAGACTGTACTATAATGTAAACAACTAGGCTGTACTATAATGTAAACAACTAGACTGTACTATAATGTAAACAACTAGACTGTATTATAATGTAAACAACTAGACTGTACTATGCTGTAATCAACTGGACTGTACTATGCTGTAATCAACTGGACTGTACTACTCAACTGTACTGTACTATGCTGTAATCAACTGTACTGTACTACTCAACTGGACTGTACTATGCTGTAATCAACTGGACTGTACTATGCTGTAATCACCTGTACTGTACTACTCAACTAGAATGTACTATGCTGTAATCACCTGTACTGTACTACTCAACTAGACTGTACTACTCAACTGTAGTGTACTATGCTGTAATCAACTGTATTGTACTATGCTGTAATCAACTAGACTGTACTATAATGTAATCAACTAGACTGTACTATAATGTAAACAACTAGACTGTACTATAATGTAATCAACTAGACTGTACTATAATGTAAACAACTGGACTGTACTATGATGTAAAAAACTAGACTGTACTACTCAACTGTACTCTACTATGCTGTAATCAACTGGACTGTACTACTCAACTGTACTGTACTACTCAACTGTACTGTACTATGCTGTAAACAACTGGACTGTACTACTCAACTGTACTGTACTATGCTGTAAACAACTGTACTGTACTACTCAACTGGACCATACTATGCTGTAATCAACTGTACTGTACTATGCTGTAATCACCTGTACTGTACTACTCAACTAGACTGTACTACTCAACTGTAGTGTACTATGCTGTAATCAACTGTACTGTACTACTCAACTGTAGTGTACTACTCAACTGTAGTGTACTATGCTGTGAACAACTAGACTGTACTACTCAACTGTACTGTACTATGCTGTAATCACCTGTACTGTACTACTCAACTAGACTGTACTGCCCAACTGTACTGTACTATGCTGTAATCACCTGTACTGTACTACTCAACTAGACTGTACTACTCAACTGTACTGTGCTATGCTGTTATCAACTGTATTGTACTATGCTGTAATCAACTAGACTGTACTATAATGTAATCAACTAGATTGTACTATAATGTAAACAACTAGATTGTACTATAATGTAAACAACTGGACTGTACTATGCTGTAAACAACTGGACTGTACTATGCTGTAATCAACTGTACTGTACTACTCAACTGTACTGTACTATGCTGTAAACAACTGTATTGTACTATGCTGTAATCAACTAGACTGTACTATAATGTAATCAACTAGATTGTACTATAATGTAAACAACTAGATTGTACTATAATGTAAACAACTGGACTGTACTATGATGTAAAAAACTAGACTGTACTACTCAACTGTACTCTACTATGCTGTAATCAACTGGACTGCACTACTCAACTGTACTGTACTACTCAACTGTACTGTACTATGCTGTAAACAACTGGACTGTACTACTCAACTGTACTGTACTATGCTGTAAACAACTGGACTGTACTATGCTGTAATCAACTAGACTGTACTACTCAACTGTACTCTACTATGCTGTAATCACCTGTACTGTACTACTCAACTAGACTGTACTTCTCAACTGTACTGTGCTATGCTGTTATCAACTGTATTGTACTATGCTGTAATCAACTAGACTGTACTATAATGTAATCAACTAGATTGTACTATAATGTAAACAACTAGATTGTACTATAATGTAAACAACTGGACTGTACTATGCTGTAAACAACTGGACTGTACTATGCTGTAATCAACTGTACTGTACTACTCAACTGTACTGTACTATGCTGTAAACAACTGGACTGTACTATGCTGTAATCAACTAGACTGTACTACTCAACTGTACTGTACTATGCTGTAAACAACTGGACTGTACTATGCTGTAATCAACTAGACTGTACTACTCAACGGTACTGTACTATGCTGTAAATAACTGTACTGTACTATGCTGTAAACAACTGGACTGTACTACTCAACTGTACTGTACTATGCTGTAAACAACTGTACTGTACTATGCTGTAATCAACTAGACTGTACTACTCAACTGTACTGTACTATGCTGTAATCAACTAGACTGTACTACTCAACTGTACTGTACTATGCTGTAAACAACTGGACTGTACTACTTTTTAACTGTACTGTACTATGCTGTAATCAACTGGACTGTACTATGCTGTAATCAACTGGACTGTACTATGCTGTAATCAACTGGACTGTACTACTCAACTGGACTGTACTATGCTGTAATCAACTGTACTGTACTATGCTGTAATCAACTGTACTGTACTACTCAACTGTACTGTACTATGCTGTAATCAACTGGACTGTACTATGCTGTAATCAACTGGACTGTACTATGCTGTAATCAACTGGACTGTACTACTCAACTGGACTGTACTATGCTGTAATCAACTGTACTGTACTATGCTGTAATCAACTGGACTGTACTACTCAACTGTACTGTACTATGCTGTAATCAACTAGACTGTACTACTCAACTGGACTGTACTATGCTGTAATCAACTGGACTGTACTATGCTGTAATCAACTGGACTGTACTATGCTGTAATCAACTGGACTGTACTATGCTGTAATCAACTGGACTGTACTATGATGTAATCAACTGGACTGTACTATGCTGTAATCAACTGGACTGTACTATGCTGTAATCAACTGGACTGTACTATGCTGTAATCAACTAGACTGTACTATGCTGTAATCAACTGTACTACTCAACTGGACTGTACTATGATGTAATCAACTGGACTGTACTATGCTGTAATCAACTGTACTACTCAACTGGACTGTACTATGATGTAATCAACTGGACTGTACTATGATGTAATCAACTGGACTGTATGATTCTGTTTTGTGCTGTAACTTACTCTAACTCTTCTAAAGAACTTCTGAAACTCTAGGAATGTGTCCCAAATGATACCTTATTCCCTATATAGTGCACTATGTTTGACCAGAGCCCTGTACTCTTAGAAAAAAGGGTTCCAAAAGGGTTATTCGGCTGTCCCCATAGGAGAACCCTTTTTGGTGCTATCTAGAACCTAAAAGGCTTCAAAGAACTCTTGTTGGTTCTTGGTAGAACCCTTTTGATTCCAAGTATAACCCTTTTATTGTTCCATGTAAAACCATTGTGGGTTCCATGTAGAACTCTGTGGAAACCCAAAACTGTTCTACCTGGAACCGACAAGAGTTCTTCAAAGCCTTTTAGGTTATAGATAGCACCTTTTTTTCAACGTGTATGGGCCCAGACCAATGGGAATAGACCTCTAGCAGCAGTTTCTACAGGATGTGAAATAGACCTCTAGCAGCAGTGTCTACAGGATCTGAAATAGACCTCTAGCAGCAGTGTCTACAGGATCTGAAATAGACCTCTAGCAGCAGTGTCTACAGGATCTGAAATAGACCTCTGACAGCAGTGTCTACAGGATCTGAAATAGACCTCTGACAGCAGTGTCTACAGGATCTGAAATAGACCTCTAGCAGCAGTGTCTACATGATCTGAAATAGACCTCTGACAGCAGTGTCTACAGGATCTGAAATAGACCTCTAGCAGCAGTGTCTACATGATCTGAAATAGACCTCAAGCAGCAGTGTCTACAGGATCTGAAATAGACCTCTAGCAGCAGTGTCTACGGGATCTGAAATAGACCTCTAGCAGCAGTGTCTACAGGATCTGAAATAGACCTCTAGCAGCAGTGTCTACAGGATCTGAAATAGACCTCTAGCAGCAGTGTCTACAGGATCTGAAATAGACCTCTAGCAGCAGTGTCTACAGGATCTGAAATAGACCTCTAGCAGCAGTGTCTACAGGATCTGAAATAGACCTCTAGCAGCAGTGTCTACAGGATCTGAAATAGACCTCTAGCAGCAGTGTCTACAGGATCTGAAATAGACCTCTAGCAGCAGTGTCTACATGATCTGAAACGTAGATTCAGAATTGATCAATGAATGTCACCGATTGGCCAGAGGAGTGACGTAAGAGTTCATCAAGGTTTGTTATACGGTATCAATAACATACCATCTGTCCAGCACATGGAATGACTAGACAATTCAACTCTCTTCCTCACACACAACAGATCAAATCTAGCTACCTTTATCTCTAGTTAGTACATTGATTTGAATGTTTAAATGTTTAATTTGTCCTTTATTTAGTTAGTAACTGTATGTGTGACAGGTTCTAGAAAGCAGGACCAGATGTCAGGAGTTGAGAGGAAAGGCAGAGTCATGCCTAATCTCCCTGTTCTGCCGTGTGATAACCACAGCCATGTTACCACACCACCTTCCCCTCTCTCATCTCCCTCTCCACCTCTCTCTCTCATTCATAAAGGCCTAATAAAGGAGACTGTCTGGGGAATGACAGCCAGCTCCAGACAGAACAAGTGATGGTTACACAGCAGAGGGGGAGAGAGGTACAAGGAGGGAGGGAGGGGGAGAGAACAGAGAGAGAGAGAGAGAGAGAGAGAGAGAGAGAGAGAGAGAGAGAGAGAGAGAGAGAGAGGACGCAGGTGGCAGTAACATGATGAAGAGATGAGAAAGAAAATCTGTGTGTTTTTGCGTGTGTTTGTTTGTTTGTGTGTGTGTGTGTTTGTGTCAATCTTTGTCTCTGTGTATTTACCCTGAGTGTGTGAGCATGGAGGGGGCCTGGGTGATGACTGAGTTGGACTGGGCAGAGGGCAGTGCTTGTTGGCCAGCCATGTTGCAGCTTAGACCCCTCATACCACCATGGGGCGGTGGTTGGTGTTGGGAGTGGAGCTGTGCCTGGGGCTGACTGGCACATGATGATCCATTCTGAGGGAGATTCTGAGTCTAGAGGACAGAGAAGAGGGAGAGGAGACCAGATATAATATGTATTCTGTTTTTGTTGTTTGAATAAATACACACTTTTACGTAACATTTTACATCTTGGAGTGTGTGGCATTGCGTGTGTGTGTTGTGGGTCTGTGGCATAGTGTGTGTGTGTGTGTGTGTGTGTGTGTGTGTGTGTGTGTGTGTGTGTGTGTGTGTGTGTGTGTGTGTGTGTGTGTGTGTGTGTGTGTGTGTGTGTGTGTGTGTGTGTGTGTGTGTGTGTGTGTGTGTGTGTGTGTGTGTGTGTGTGTGTGTGTGTGTGTGTGTGTGCGTGCGTGTGTGTACGTGTGAGTGAGTGAGTGTCTGTCAGTTGTTTTTCAGTCTGTCTGGCTGCTTACCATGCCGAGAATGTGATCGCCTGGTGTTTGTTACCTGCTCAAACATCTAAACCAGTCTGTCTGTCTGTCTATCTGACTCTTCCTCACACTCACCTGTCACTCAAATACTTCCCTGTTAGACAAAATCCTTACCTGCCAGATCTGTCAATCAAAATATCTGCAAGACATGTCAATCAAAATACCTGCCAGATCTGTCAATCACAATACCTTCCAGACCTATCAATCAATATACCTGCCAGACCTGTCAATCAAAATACCTGCCAGACCTGTCAATCAAAATACCTACTAACCTGGTGAAGGTCTCCTATTTGTTTGTCTGTTCCATTTGCTATTTTCATACGAGAGCCTAGAAACCTAGCATGCAATGCTATCAGTGTGCTGTCTACTGTGTTGGCTCAATGTGGTAGTACAGTGAATATTGTCATGATAAATGACACTTTCGTAATTCAAGTTTCCTCCGTTTGCTGTATACGTCTGAGGATCATAAGAAATGTTGTTTTTTGCATCTGACCTGTTTGTTGTTCTGCTCCTCCTGTGCCTGGCAGAACTCTTGTTCGATCTCATTGAAGAGACCCACCTCCTCACAGTTACGCAGGAAACGGGTCGGCGTTGGGGTCTGGTCTGATCACACACAGCACAGAGAGAGAAAACAGACATTAAGCATCAAACAGATATCATAACAACCATGATATTACTATAGCCTATATCAGAGTGCACAGAGAGGTTTTGGTGACTGCATAGACAGATATAAACCAGCATCTCCTACAGCATACAGCTAGCATGGTTTCAACATCACTACAACTATGTTCAACCTGCTTAGTGTAGCATGTCCCTAGCTGCTGATCTTGGGTCACTTTTGCATCTTCCCCACTAATGGTTAAGGTTCGGATTGGGGAAGGGGATAAGATCAGTCTGACTGCATCTCTCCATTGTAGTCTAAACTATCAGGGTTGAAAGGTCACAAGGTCAGCAGTCAAGAGTCACAGGCTCAGCAATCCTTTGTTTTGACAGAAGATTTCCTCCAGGAGGCCTGAGTGTTTACATGCCCCTTCAGGAGAGACCCCGACTGTTGGGGTCAAACGTCAACAGAGCTGTTAAAACCCAGACAGAGAGCAGTTGCCGCGGTAACAGACTGATAGGATCGAGAGTGTTTTTTTCTGAGGCTGAGCCTTGGCCACCAGTGCTCTAATTTTTTCATCAACCACTGAGGAGAGGTCACACACGCACGCACACACACACACACAGACACGCGCGCGCGCGCGCATACGAGTGCTCATACACACACACACACACAACACTGCCGGCCCGCTCATTAGGCAGGATTAGGTGGTAGCAGATTGACGAGGGCGTCATTTTCTGAATTAAACTGACCAAGACACACCTCCAACAACACATACAACCTCACATCATTCTGCCCCTAAACAATGACCATTTCTCTCAACCAGTGGCATATGGGATTTTTAGCTGCCTCCACTACCATAGAATTTAGTGTCCCCTGTTTTCACACACTTTCGTCAAAGGTGGGGGCGCAAAATATTTAGCTTGTCCATTCCCAGCATGCCTCACCAGGATGCTGTTGGAGAGACGCATCGCTGCGGTACTCCACCAATGTTCCGTCAAAAAATGATCTCACATAAATAATATTTTTTTGGGGGGTGTTTTACAAATGATAGGTTTACCACATAAATGGGCATTCATAAAATGACATTTTTGGACGTCTTTTTTTGGTGCTTTGATTTCCACATCCACGGATATCTGTTTTTGGTCCGCTCCGGACTAAATCTGAACCAATCATAGATGGTGTCCGGTCTGGACCAGCTTTGATTTGCCCCCAACATAGACGTCTATAAATTATGTATTTTCAACTTTGATTCAGAACCAAAAATGAGCCTGATTTCAACATCCGGAAAATAAGTATTTTAAACTTGAATTCAGAACCAAAAATGAACCTAATTTCAATGTCCAGAAAATACGTATTTTTCAATGTCCGGAAAATAAGCATTTTCAAAGTCCTAGAAAATATGTATTTTACATTTCAGGAAAATACATATTTTCACCTTTCATCCAGAAACTAAATTGAATTTAAAAATATGTATTTTAACATCATTTTGCTTACTTGGACTATTCTAGTTTTATGGGGGGGCAGCATTTTTTGGTCTCTCCTAGGTCCGGACGCAGACACAACAGAACCAGACAACACTAAGATTGAGTGACAGATAGTCTGTCAGAGAGGTGAAGGGGGCATGAATGGGGAAGGGAGGGAGGAGAGAGGGGGAGGTATAAAGCTGATAAGGAGACTCGTATTCCACAGGACAGAAGGGAAAATAAATATTGTCATAAGACAAGAGCGACCCATCAGACACTAAGAAAACCTGACAGACTGAGAACATTAGTTAAACAAATAAAGAACTCTAGGTAATAAGTTAATAAGGGCAAAACAGGAACAGAGAAAGAGAAAAAAAGAGGGTGAGAAATTGAGACAGAAATTGAGACAGAAAGGGGAAAAGAGTGTGAAAACAGGGGACACTAAATTCTACAGTAGTGGAGGCAGTGGCGTACCGCAGTTTAAACAGAATAGAAATAATCACCATTACAAAGCTAATGTCCTCTCTATGCTGTCTATAAATGTTATTGTCACCTGCGAGGGGATCAGTCTTGATGGAGGAGAACTTGAGGGTCATTTCATGCTTGTGTCTGTGGATCATCAGGTGATCTTCTGTTTGGAACCGCTGTATGGGGCGAATAGAGAGCTCAACTTAGCATGCTCACATTGATTTATGGAATAATTCATAAAATGGCATGATTTATAAAATCTTTATAACGGTGAAATCAAATATTAGATATCAAATCATCATGTGGTGAGGGGATTCTTTACTAGAGGTACACACACACACACACACACACACACACACACACACACACACACACACACACACACACACACACACACACACACACACACACACACACACACACACACACACACACACACACACACACACACACACAGACACAGACACACACACACAGACACAGACACTGACCTGTGAGCAGCCAGGAGTGCTGCATCCATAGGGCCGGTCCTGTTCATCATTCATCTCCATTACAAACCTACAGTCAGAGAGACCAGAGGAGAGACAAACCTACAGTCAGAGAGAGACAAACCTACAGTCAGAGAGAGACAAATCTACAGTCAGAGAGACCAGAGAAGAGACAAACCTACAGTCAGAGAGACCAGAGAAGAGACAAACCTACATTCAGAGAGACCAGAGAAGAGACAAACCTACATTCAGAGAGACCAGAGAAGAGACAAACCTACAGTCAGAGAGACCAGAGAAGAGACAAACCTACAGTCAGAGAGACCAGAGAAGAGACAAACCTACAGTCAGAGAGACCAGAGGAAAGACAAACCTACAGTCAGATAGACCAGAGGAGAGACACACCTACAGTCAGAGAGACCAGAGAAGAGACAAACCTACAGTCAGAGAGACCAGAGAAGAGACAAACCTACAGTCAGAGAGACCAGAGAAGAGACAAACCTACAGTCAGAGAGACCAGAGGAGAGACAAACCTACAGTCAGATAGACCAGAGGAGAGACACACCTACAGTCAGAGAGAGACAAACCTACAGTCAGAGAGACCAGAGAAGAGACAAACCTACAGTCAGAGAGACCAGAGAAGAGACAAACCTACAGTCAGAGAGACAACAGGAGACAAATCTACAGTCAGAGAGACCAGAGGAGAGACAAACCTACAGTCAGAGAGACAAGAGGAGAGACAAACCTACAGTCAGATAGACCAAAGGAGACACAACCTACAGTCAGAGAGGCCAAAGAAGAGACAAACCTACAGTCAGAGAGAGAGGAAACCTACAGTCAGAGAGACCAGAGAAGAGACAAACCTACAGTCAGAGAGACCAGAGAAGAGACAAACCTACAGTCAGAGAGAGACAAACCTACAGTCAGAGAGACCAGAGAAGAGACAAACCTACAGTCAGAGAGGCCAAAGGAGAGACAAACCTACAGTCAGAGAGACCAGAGGAGAGACAAACCTACAGTCAGATAGACAACAGGAGACAAATCTACAGTCAGAGAGACCAGAGGAGAGACAAACCTACAGTCAGAGAGACAAGAGGAGAGACAAACCTACAGTCAGAGAGAGACAAACCTACAGTCAGAGAGACCAGAGGAGAGACAAACCGACAGTCAGAGAGACAAGAGGAGAGACAAACCTACAGTCAGAGAGACAAGAGGAGAGACAAACCGACAGTCAGAGAGACAAGAGGAGAGACAAACCTACAGTCAGAGAGACCAGAGGAGAGACAAGCCGACAGTCAGAGAGACAAGAGGAGAGACAAACCTACAGTCAGAGAGACAAGAGGAGAGACAAACCTACAGTCAGAGAGACCAAAGGAGAGACAAACCTACAGTCAGAGAAAGACAAACCTACATTCAGAGAGACCAGAGAAGAGACAAACATACAGTCAGAGAGACCAGAGGAGAGACAAACCTACAGTCAGAGAGACCAGAGGAGAGACAAACCTACAGTCAGAGAGACCAGAGGAGAGACAAACCTACAGTCAGAGAGACAAGAGGAGAGACAAACCTACAGTCAGATAGACCAGAGGAGAGACAAACCTACAGTCAGAGAGAGACAAACCTACAGTCAGAGAGACCAGAGAAGAGACAAACCTACAGTCAGAGAGACCAGAGAAGAGACAAACCTACAGTCAGATAGACCAGAGAAGAGACAAACCTACAGTCAGAGAGACCAGAGAAGAGACAAATCTACAGTCAGATAGACCAGAGGAGAGACACACCTACAGTCAGAGAGACAAACCTACAGTCAGAGAGACCAGAGAAGAGACAAACCTACAGTCAGAGAGACCAGAGAAGAGACAAACCTACAGTCAGAGAGACAACAGGAGACAAACCTACAGTCAGAGAGACAACAGGAGAGACAAACCTACAGTCAGAGAGACCAGAGGAGAGACAAGCCGACAGTCAGAGAGACAAGAGGAGAGACAAACCTACAGTCAGAGAGACAAGAGGAGAGACAAATCTACAGTCAGAGAGACAAACCGACAGTCAGAGAGACAAGAGGAGAGACAAATCTACAGTCAGAGAGACAAGAGGAGAGACAAACCTACAGTCTGAGAGACCAGAGGAGAGACAAACCTACAGTCAGAGAAAGACAAACCTACATTCAGAGAGACCAGAGAAGAGACAAACATACAGTCAGAGAGACCAGAGGAGAGACAAACCTACAGTCAGAGAGACCAGAGGAGAGACAAACCTACAGTCAGAGAGACCAGAGGAGAGACAAACCTACAGTCAGAGAGACAACAGGAGAGACAAACCTACAGTCAGAGAGACAACAGGAGAGACAAACCTACAGTCAGAGAGACCAGAGAAGAGACAAACCTACAGTCAGATAGACCAGAGAAGAGACAAACCTACAGTCAGAGAGACCAGAGAAGAGACAAATCTACAGTCAGATAGACCAGAGGAGAGACACACCTACAGTCAGAGAGAGACAAACCTACAGTCAGAGAGACCAGAGAAGAGACAAACCTACAGTCAGAGAGACCAGAGAAGAGACAAACCTACAGTCAGAGAGACAACAGGAGACAAACCTACAGTCAGAGAGACAACAGGAGAGACAAACCTACAGTCAGAGAGACCAGAGGAGAAACAAGCCGACAGTCAGAGAGACAAGAGGAGAGACAAACCTACAGTCAGAGAGACAGAGGAGAGACAAATCTACAGTCAGAGAGACAAACCTACAGTCAGAGAGACAAGAGGAGAGACAAATCTACAGTCAGAGAGACAAGAGGAGAGACAAACCTACAGTCTGAGAGACCAGAGGAGAGACAAACCGACAGTCAGAGAGACAACAGGAGACAAACCTACAGTCAGAGAGACAACAGGAGAGACAAACCTACAGTCAGAGAGACCAGAGGAGAGACAAACCTACAGTCAGAGAAAGACAAACCTACATTCAGAGAGACCAGAGAAGAGACAAACATACAGTCAGAGAGACCAGAGGAGAGACAAACCTACAGTCAGAGAGACCAGAGGAGAGACAAACCTACAGTCAGAGAGACCAGAGGAGAGACAAACCTACAGTCAGAGAGACAAGAGGAGAGACAAACCTACAGTCAGATAGACCAGAGGAGAGACAAACCTACAGTCAGAGAGAGACAAACCTACAGTCAGAGAGACCAAGAAGAGACAAACCTACAGTCAGAGAGACCAGAGAAGAGACAAACCTACAGTCAGAGAGACAACAGGAGACAAACCTACAGTCAGAGAGACAACAGGAGAGACAAACCTACAGTCAGAGAGACCAGAGAAGAGACAAACCTACAGTCAGAGAGACCAGAGAAGAGACAAATCTACAGTCAGATAGACCAGAGGAGAGACACACCTACAGTCAGAGAGAGACAAACCTACAGTCAGAGAGACCAGAGAAGAGACAAACCTACAGTCAGAGAGACCAGAGAAGAGACAAACCTACAGTCAGAGAGACAACAGGAGACAAACCTACAGTCAGAGAGACAACAGGAGAGACAAACCTACAGTCAGAGAGACCAGAGGAGAGACAAATCTACAGTCAGAGAGACAAGAGGAGAGACAAACCTACAGTCTGAGAGACCAGAGGAGAGACAAACCGACAGTCAGAGAGACAACAGGAGACAAACCTACAGTCAGAGAGACAACAGGAGAGACAAACCTACAGTCAGAGAGACCAGAGGAGAGACAAGCCGACAGTCAGAGAGACAAGAGAGACAAACCTACAGTCAGAGAGACAAGAGGAGAGACAAATCTACAGTCAGAGAGACAAACCGACAGTCAGAGAGACAAGAGGAGAGACAAACCTACAGTCAGAGAGAGACAAATCTACAGTCAGAGAGACCAGAGAAGAGACAAACCTACAGTCAGAGAGACCAGAGAAGAGACAAACCTACATTCAGAGAGACCAGAGAAGAGACAAACCTACATTCAGAGAGACCAGAGAAGAGACAAACCTACAGTCAGAGAGACCAGAGAAGAGACAAACCTACAGTCAGAGAGACCAGAGAAGAGACAAACCTACAGTCAGAGAGACCAGAGGAAAGACAAACCTACAGTCAGATAGACCAGAGGAGAGACACACCTACAGTCAGAGAGACCAGAGAAGAGACAAACCTACAGTCAGAGAGACCAGAGAAGAGACAAACCTACAGTCAGAGAGACCAGAGAAGAGACAAACCTACAGTCAGAGAGACCAGAGGAGAGACAAACCTACAGTCAGATAGACCAGAGGAGAGACACACCTACAGTCAGAGAGAGACAAACCTACAGTCAGAGAGACCAGAGAAGAGACAAACCTACAGTCAGAGAGACCAGAGAAGAGACAAACCTACAGTCAGAGAGACAACAGGAGACAAATCTACAGTCAGAGAGACCAGAGGAGAGACAAACCTACAGTCAGAGAGACAAGAGGAGAGACAAACCTACAGTCAGATAGACCAAAGGAGAGACACACCTACAGTCAGAGAGGCCAAAGAAGAGACAAACCTACAGTCAGAGAGAGACAAACCTACAGTCAGAGAGACCAGAGAAGAGACAAACCTACAGTCAGAGAGACCAGAGAAGAGACAAACCTACAGTCAGAGAGAGACAAACCTACAGTCAGAGAGACCAGAGAAGAGACAAACCTACAGTCAGAGAGGCCAAAGGAGAGACAAACCTACAGTCAGAGAGACCAGAGGAGAGACAAACCTACAGTCAGATAGACAACAGGAGACAAATCTACAGTCAGAGAGACCAGAGGAGAGACAAACCTACAGTCAGAGAGACAAGAGGAGAGACAAACCTACAGTCAGAGGAGAGACAAACCTACAGTCAGAGAGACCAGAGGAGAGACAAGCCGACAGTCAGAGAGACAAGAGGAGAGACAAACCTACAGTCAGAGAGACAAGAGGAGAGACAAACCGACAGTCAGAGAGACAAGAGGAGAGACAAACCTACAGTCAGAGAGACCAGAGGAGAGACAAGCCGACAGTCAGAGAGACAAGAGGAGAGACAAACCTACAGTCAGAGAGACAAGAGGAGAGACAAACCTACAGTCAGAGAGACCAAAGGAGAGACAAACCTACAGTCAGAGAAAGACAAACCTACATTCAGAGAGACCAGAGAAGAGACAAACATACAGTCAGAGAGACCAGAGGAGAGACAAACCTACAGTCAGAGAGACCAGAGGAGAGACAAACCTACAGTCAGAGAGACCAGAGGAGAGACAAACCTACAGTCAGAGAGACAAGAGGAGAGACAAACCTACAGTCAGATAGACCAGAGGAGAGACAAACCTACAGTCAGAGAGAGACAAACCTACAGTCAGAGAGACCAGAGAAGAGACAAACCTACAGTCAGAGAGACCAGAGAAGAGACAAACCTACAGTCAGATAGACCAGAGAAGAGACAAACCTACAGTCAGAGAGACCAGAGAAGAGACAAATCTACAGTCAGATAGACCAGAGGAGAGACACACCTACAGTCAGAGAGAGACAAACCTACAGTCAGAGAGACCAGAGAAGAGACAAACCTACAGTCAGAGAGACCAGAGAAGAGACAAACCTACAGTCAGAGAGACAACAGGAGACAAACCTACAGTCAGAGAGACAACAGGAGAGACAAACCTACAGTCAGAGAGACCAGAGGAGAGACAAGCCGACAGTCAGAGAGACAAGAGGAGAGACAAACCTACAGTCAGAGAGACAAGAGGAGAGACAAATCTACAGTCAGAGAGACAAACCGACAGTCAGAGAGACAAGAGGAGAGACAAATCTACAGTCAGAGAGACAAGAGGAGAGACAAACCTACAGTCTGAGAGACCAGAGGAGAGACAAACCTACAGTCAGAGAAAGACAAACCTACATTCAGAGAGACCAGAGAAGAGACAAACATACAGTCAGAGAGACCAGAGGAGAGACAAACCTACAGTCAGAGAGACCAGAGGAGAGACAAACCTACAGTCAGAGAGACCAGAGGAGAGACAAACCTACAGTCAGAGAGACAACAGGAGAGACAAACCTACAGTCAGAGAGACAACAGGAGAGACAAACCTACAGTCAGAGAGACCAGAGAAGAGACAAACCTACAGTCAGATAGACCAGAGAAGAGACAAACCTACAGTCAGAGAGACCAGAGAAGAGACAAATCTACAGTCAGATAGACCAGAGGAGAGACACACCTACAGTCAGAGAGAGACAAACCTACAGTCAGAGAGACCAGAGAAGAGACAAACCTACAGTCAGAGAGACCAGAGAAGAGACAAACCTACAGTCAGAGAGACAACAGGAGACAAACCTACAGTCAGAGAGACAACAGGAGAGACAAACCTACAGTCAGAGAGACCAGAGGAGAAACAAGCCGACAGTCAGAGAGACAAGAGGAGAGACAAACCTACAGTCAGAGAGACAAGAGGAGAGACAAACTACAGTCAGAGAGACAAACCGACAGTCAGAGAGACAAGAGGAGAGACAAATCTACAGTCAGAGAGACAAGAGGAGAGACAAACCTACAGTCTGAGAGACCAGAGGAGAGACAAACCGACAGTCAGAGAGACAACAGGAGACAAACCTACAGTCAGAGAGACAACAGGAGAGACAAACCTACAGTCAGAGAGACCAGAGGAGAGACAAACCTACAGTCAGAGAAAGACAAACCTACATTCAGAGAGACCAGAGAAGAGACAAACATACAGTCAGAGAGACCAGAGGAGAGACAAACCTACAGTCAGAGAGACCAGAGGAGAGACAAACCTACAGTCAGAGAGACCAGAGGAGAGACAAACCTACAGTCAGAGAGACAAGAGGAGAGACAAACCTACAGTCAGATAGACCAGAGGAGAGACAAACCTACAGTCAGAGAGAGACAAACCTACAGTCAGAGAGACCAGAGAAGAGACAAACCTACAGTCAGAGAGACCAGAGAAGAGACAAACCTACAGTCAGAGAGACAACAGGAGACAAACCTACAGTCAGAGAGACAACAGGAGAGACAAACCTACAGTCAGAGAGACCAGAGAAGAGACAAACCTACAGTCAGAGAGACCAGAGAAGAGACAAATCTACAGTCAGATAGACCAGAGGAGAGACACACCTACAGTCAGAGAGAGACAAACCTACAGTCAGAGAGACCAGAGAAGAGACAAACCTACAGTCAGAGAGACCAGAGAAGAGACAAACCTACAGTCAGAGAGACAACAGGAGACAAACCTACAGTCAGAGAGACAACAGGAGAGACAAACCTACAGTCAGAGAGACCAGAGGAGAGACAAATCTACAGTCAGAGAGACAAGAGGAGAGACAAACCTACAGTCTGAGAGACCAGAGGAGAGACAAACCGACAGTCAGAGAGACAACAGGAGACAAACCTACAGTCAGAGAGACAACAGGAGAGACAAACCTACAGTCAGAGAGACCAGAGGAGAGACAAGCCGACAGTCAGAGAGACAAGAGAGACAAACCTACAGTCAGAGAGACAAGAGGAGAGACAAATCTACAGTCAGAGAGACAAACCGACAGTCAGAGAGACAAGAGGAGAGACAAACCTACAGTCAGAGAGAGACAAATCTACAGTCAGAGAGACCAGAGAAGAGACAAACCTACAGTCAGAGAGACCAGAGGAGAGACAAACCTACAGTCAGAGAGACAACAGGAGAGACAAACCTACAGTCAGAGAGACAACAGGAGAGACAAACCTACAGTCAGAGAGACCAGAGAAGAGACAAACCTACAGTCAGAGAGACCAGAGGAGAGACAAACCTACAGTCAGAGAGACAACAGGAGAGACAAACCTACAGTCAGAGAGACAACAGGAGAGACAAACCTACAGTCAGAGAGACCAGAGAAGAGACAAACCTACAGTCAGATAGACCAGAGAAGAGACAAACCTACAGTCAGAGAGACCAGAGAAGAGACAAATCTACAGTCAGATAGACCAGAGGAGAGACACACCTAGTCAGAGAGAGACAAACCTACAGTCAGAGAGACCAGAGAAGAGACAAACCTACAGTCAGAGAGACCAGAGAAGAGACAAACCTACAGTCAGAGAGACAACAGGAGACAAACCTACAGTCAGAGAGACAACAGGAGAGACAAACCTACAGTCAGAGAGACCAGAGGAGAAACAAGCCGACAGTCAGAGAGACAAGAGGAGAGACAAACCTACAGTCAGAGAGACAAGAGGAGAGACAAATCTACAGTCAGAGAGACAAACCGACAGTCAGAGAGACAAGAGGAGAGACAAATCTACAGTCAGAGAGACAAGAGGAGAGACAAACCTACAGTCTGAGAGACCAGAGGAGAGACAAACCGACAGTCAGAGAGACAACAGGAGACAAACCTACAGTCAGAGAGACAACAGGAGAGACAAACCTACAGTCAGAGAGACCAGAGGAGAGACAAACCTACAGTCAGAGAAAGACAAACCTACATTCAGAGAGACCAGAGAAGAGACAAACATACAGTCAGAGAGACCAGAGGAGAGACAAACCTACAGTCAGAGAGACCAGAGGAGAGACAAACCTACAGTCAGAGAGACCAGAGGAGAGACAAACCTACAGTCAGAGAGACAAGAGGAGAGACAAACCTACAGTCAGATAGACCAGAGGAGAGACAAACCTACAGTCAGAGAGAGACAAACCTACAGTCAGAGAGACCAGAGAAGAGACAAACCTACAGTCAGAGAGACCAGAGAAGAGACAAACCTACAGTCAGAGAGACAACAGGAGACAAACCTACAGTCAGAGAGACAACAGGAGAGACAAACCTACAGTCAGAGAGACCAGAGAAGAGACAAACCTACAGTCAGAGAGACCAGAGAAGAGACAAATCTACAGTCAGATAGACCAGAGGAGAGACACACCTACAGTCAGAGAGAGACAAACCTACAGTCAGAGAGACCAGAGAAGAGACAAACCTACAGTCAGAGAGACCAGAGAAGAGACAAACCTACAGTCAGAGAGACAACAGGAGACAAACCTACAGTCAGAGAGACAACAGGAGAGACAAACCTACAGTCAGAGAGACCAGAGGAGAGACAAATCTACAGTCAGAGAGACAAGAGGAGAGACAAACCTACAGTCTGAGAGACCAGAGGAGAGACAAACCGACAGTCAGAGAGACAACAGGAGACAAACCTACAGTCAGAGAGACAACAGGAGAGACAAACCTACAGTCAGAGAGACCAGAGGAGAGACAAGCCGACAGTCAGAGAGACAAGAGAGACAAACCTACAGTCAGAGAGACAAGAGGAGAGACAAATCTACAGTCAGAGAGACAAACCGACAGTCAGAGAGACAAGAGGAGAGACAAACCTACCAGAGGAGACAAATCTACAGTCAGAGAGACCAGAGAAGAGACAAACCTACAGTCAGAGAGACCAGAGGAGAGACAAACCTACAGTCAGAGAGACAACAGGAGAGACAAACCTACAGTCAGAGAGACAACAGGAGAGACAAACCTACAGTCAGAGAGACCAGAGAAGAGACAAACCTACAGTCAGATAGACCAGAGAAGAGACAAACCTACAGTCAGAGAGACCAGAGAAGAGACAAATCTACAGTCAGATAGACCAGAGGAGAGACACACCTACAGTCAGAGAGAGACAAACCTACAGTCAGAGAGACCAGAGAAGAGACAAACCTACAGTCAGAGAGACCAGAGAAGAGACAAACCTACAGTCAGAGAGACAACAGGAGACAAACCTACAGTCAGAGAGACAACAGGAGAGACAAACCTACAGTCAGAGAGACCAGAGGAGAAACAAGCCGACAGTCAGAGAGACAAGAGGAGAGACAAACCTACAGTCAGAGAGACAAGAGGAGAGACAAATCTACAGTCAGAGAGACAAACCGACAGTCAGAGAGACAAGAGGAGAGACAAATCTACAGTCAGAGAGACAAGAGGAGAGACAAACCTACAGTCTGAGAGACCAGAGGAGAGACAAACCGACAGTCAGAGAGACAACAGGAGACAAACCTACAGTCAGAGAGACAACAGGAGAGACAAACCTACAGTCAGAGAGACCAGAGGAGAGACAAACCTACAGTCAGAGAAAGACAAACCTACATTCAGAGAGACCAGAGAAGAGACAAACATACAGTCAGAGAGACCAGAGGAGAGACAAACCTACAGTCAGAGAGACCAGAGGAGAGACAAACCTACAGTCAGAGAGACCAGAGGAGAGACAAACCTACAGTCAGAGAGACAAGAGGAGAGACAAACCTACAGTCAGATAGACCAGAGGAGAGACAAACCTACAGTCAGAGAGAGACAAACCTACAGTCAGAGAGACCAGAGAAGAGACAAACCTACAGTCAGAGAGACCAGAGAAGAGACAAACCTACAGTCAGAGAGACAACAGGAGACAAACCTACAGTCAGAGAGACAACAGGAGAGACAAACCTACAGTCAGAGAGACCAGAGAAGAGACAAACCTACAGTCAGAGAGACCAGAGAAGAGACAAATCTACAGTCAGATAGACCAGAGGAGAGACACACCTACAGTCAGAGAGAGACAAACCTACAGTCAGAGAGACCAGAGAAGAGACAAACCTACAGTCAGAGAGACCAGAGAAGAGACAAACCTACAGTCAGAGAGACAACAGGAGACAAACCTACAGTCAGAGAGACAACAGGAGAGACAAACCTACAGTCAGAGAGACCAGAGGAGAGACAAATCTACAGTCAGAGAGACAAGAGGAGAGACAAACCTACAGTCTGAGAGACCAGAGGAGAGACAAACCGACAGTCAGAGAGACAACAGGAGACAAACCTACAGTCAGAGAGACAACAGGAGAGACAAACCTACAGTCAGAGAGGCCAGAGGAGAGACAAGCCGACAGTCAGAGAGACAAGAGAGACAAACCTACAGTCAGAGAGACAAGAGGAGAGACAAATCTACAGTCAGAGAGACAAACCGACAGTCAGAGAGACAAGAGGAGAGACAAATCTACAGTCAGAGAGACAAGAGGAGAGACAAACCTACAGTCAGAGAGACAAGAGGAGAGACAAACCTACAGTCTGAGAGACCAGAGGAGAGACAAACCGACAGTCAGAGAGACAAGAGGAGAGACAAGCCTACAGTCAGAGAGACCAGAGGAGAGACAAGCCGACAGTCAGAGAGACAAGAGGAGAGACAAACCTACAGTCAGAGAGACAAGAGGAGAGACAAACCTACAGTCTGAGAGACCAGATGAGAGACAAATGTACAGTCAGAGAGACAAGAGGAGAGACAAACCTACAGTCTGAGAGACCAGAGGAGAGACAAACCTACAGTCAGAGAGACCAGAGAAGAGACAAACCTACAGTCAGAGAGACCAGAGAAGAGACAAACCTATAGTCAGAGAGACCAGAGGAGAGACAAACCTACAGTCAGAGAGACCAGAGAAGAGACAAACCTACAGTCAGAGAGACCAGAGAAGAGACAAACCTACAGTCAGAGAGACCAGAGGAGAGACAAACCTACAGTCAGAGAAAGACAAACCTACAGTCAGAGAGACCAGAGAAGAGACAAACCTACAGTCAGAGAAAGACAAACCTACAGTCAGAGAAAGACAAACCTACAGTCAGAGAGTCCAGAGAAGAGACAAACCTACAGTCTGAGAGGCCAAATGAGAGACAAACCTACAGTCAGAGAGACAACAGGAGACAAACCTACAGTCAGAGAGACAACAGGAGAGACAAACCTACAGTCAGAGAGACCAGAGAAGAGACAAACCTACAGTCAGAGAGACAACAGGAGACAAACCTACAGTCAGAGAGACAACAGGAGAGACAAACCTACAGTCAGAGAGACCAGAGGAGAGTCTGAGAGACCAGAGGAGAGACAAACCGACAGTCAGAGAGACAAGAGGAGAGACAAACCTACAGTCAGAGAGACCAGAGGAGAGACAAACCGACAGTCAGAGAGACAAGAGGAGAGA
>NC_060181.1:13141705-13148959 GCF_021184085.1 Oncorhynchus gorbuscha | reverse complement strand
CTCACCAGTCCAGTTCCTATCCTTCCAGTGTGTGCATTTCTCATCACCAGTCCAGTTCCTATCCTTCCAGTGTGTGTGTTCCTCCTCACCAGTCCAGTTCCTATCCTTCCAGTGTGTGCATTTCTCATCACCAGTCCAGTTCCTATCCTTCCAGTGTGTGCATTTCTCATCACCAGTCCAGTTCCTATCTTTCCAGTGTGTGTGTTCCTCCTCACCAGTCCAGTTCCTATCCTTCCAGTGTGTGCATTTCTCATCACCAGTCCAGTTCCTATCTTTCCAGTGTGTGTGTTCCTCCTCACCAGTCCAGTTCCTATCCTTCCAGTGTGTGCATTTCTCATCACCAGTCCAGTTCCTATCCTTCCAGTGTGTGCATTTCTCATCACCAGTCCAGTTCCTATCTTTCCAGTGTGTGTGTTCCTCCTCACCAGTCCAGTTCCTATCTTTCCAGTGTGTGTGTTCCTCCTCACCAGTCCAGTTCCTATCTTTCCAGTGTGTGTGTTCCTCCTCACCAGTCCAGTTCCTATCTTTCCAGTGTGTGTGTTCCTCCTCACCAGTCCAGTTCCTATCTTTCCAGTGTGTGTGTTCCTCATCACCAGTCCAGTTCCTATCCTTCCAGTGTGTGCATTTCTCATCACCAGTCCAGTTCCTATCTTTCCAGTGTGTGTGTTCCTCCTCACCAGTCCAGTTCCTATCCTTCCAGTGTGTGCATTTCTCATCACCAGTCCAGTTCCTATATTTCCAGTGTGTGTGTTCCTCCTCACCAGTCCAGTTCCTATCTTTCCAGTGTGTGCATTTCTCATCACCAGTCCAGTTCCTATCTTTCCAGTGTGTGTGTTCCTCCTCACCAGTCCAGTTCCTATCCTTCCAGTGTGTGCATTTCTCATCACCAGTCCAGTTCCTATCTTTCCAGTCTGTGTGTTCCTCCTCACCAGTCCAGTTCCTATCTTTCCAGTGTGTGTGTTCCTCCTCACCAGTCCAGTTCCTATCTTTCCAGTGTGTGTGTTCCTCCTCACCAGTCCAGTTCCTATCTTTCCAGTGTGTGTGTTCCTCCTCACCAGTCCAGTTCCTATCTTTCCAGTGTGTGCATTTCTCATCACCAGTCCAGTTCCTATCTTTCCAGTGTGTGTGTTCCTCCTCACCAGTCCAGTTCCTATCCTTCCAGTGTGTGCATTTCTCATCACCAGTCCAGTTCCTATCTTTCCAGTGTGTGTGTTCCTCCTCACCAGTCCAGTTCCTATCCTTCCAGTGTGTGCATTTCTCATCACCAGTCCAGTTCCTATATTTCCATTGTGTGTGTTCCTCCTCACCAGTCCAGTTCGGTCTCTTTCTGCAGTCCGGTCTGTGTGACTCCCAGTAGGTCCTCCTCCAGCTGTCTGACCCGGTCTGTGGCCTCCTGCAGCCTCCTCCTCACCTCCTCCCTCTCCTCTGACAGGCCCTGGGAGGAGCGCAGCAGCTCCTGCAACCACACCACACTTAACCTGTCAATAACACTGTCAACCAATCACAGACACCGGAAGTCAGTCCAGTCAGACCAAGGGTGTCAAACTTTGCCCCTTTGTCGATCAATGGAAATGCTGTGTGATAATGAATGTTAGGCCTATTTACCTTCAAACACACTGGCTAGTTTTCCCTCCTAATGTTCTGAAGAGGAGAGGAGACAGAGAGAGGAAGACCGTACTAGTTTTCCCTCCTAATGTTCTGAAGAGGAGAGGAGACAGGGAGAGGAAGACCGTACTAGTTTTCCCTCCTAATGTTCTGAAGAGGAGAGGAGACAGGGAGAGGAAGACCGTACTAGTTTTCCCTCCTAATGTTCTGAAGAGGAGACAGGGAGAGGAAGACCGTACTAGTTTTCCCTGCTAATGTTCTGAAGAGGAGAGGAGACAGGGAGAGGAAGACCGTACTAGTTTTCCCTCCTAATGTTCTGAAGAGGAGAGGAGACAGGGAGAGGAAGACCGTACTAGTTTTCCCTCCTAATGTTCTGAAGAGGAGAGGAGACAGGGAGAGGAAGACCGTACTAGTTTTCCCTCCTAATGTTCTGAAGAGGAGAGGAGACAGGGAGAGGAAGACCGTACTAGTTTTCCCTCCTAATGTTCTGAAGAGGAGAGGAGACAGGGAGAGGAAGACCGTACTAGTTTTCAATCCTAATGTTCTGAAGAGGAGAGGAGACAGGGAGAGGAAGACCGTACTAGCCTGTACCTGGTCCAGCCAGTAATCTCTCCTGTTGGAACACGCTCATGTTGAGAAGTAGAGGACATTAAATCACCCACAATACACACTGCACCTGACAGACAAGAATGCCTACACACACCCCTCCATCTTTGCAACACACACACACACTTGTGCATCAGACGCAAACAGGCAGGTGCAGTATGCAAAAAATATATAAAACAAACACACACACACCTTGTCTCCCTTGGGCTTGGATCCCTGGATGGCCGTACGATTTAACTGCAGACGTTTGGGAGGCACTTCAGCAGCGCATTAAGACCTTATAAAACGTGTCATCGTAAAACTAGCAGCCGCAAAATATGTACTTATGTTTTCATGTTCCAGCTAAAGGATATTTTAATCAGTGCTGACTAGGTGTGTCCCTCTTTCCCGTACTCCAACACCACACACACACACACACACACACACACAACACACAACACACAACAACACACACACACACACACACACACACACACACACACACACACACACACACACACACACACACACACACACTCTCAAGCCAAAAGTTCATGTCTAAGAAAAAGCACCAGGGGGCAGTAGGAGACTGGTTCCAATATCATCAAACTTCTCCCCTGGCAGTTTGGTTATTCACTCTACAGCACAACAAAAAATAAATTACAACATTTAAGTCATTCTCAGCAGTTGCACTAAGATAAAAGATGACAGGAAAAGGAGCGAGAAAGACAGAGGGGGAGAGAGCGAGAGAAAGACAGAGAGGGAGAGAGCGAGAGAAAGACAGAGAGGGAGAGAGCGAGAGAAAGATTATTATTATATTAGAAAGACAGAGGGGGAGAGAGAGCGAGAGAAAGACAGAGAGGGGGAGAGAGCGAGAGAAAGACAGAGGGGGAGAGAGAGCGAGAGAAAGACAGAGGGGGAGAGAGAGCGAGAGAAAGACAGAGAGGGAGAGAGCGAGAAAAAGACAGAGAGGGAGAGAGCGAGAGAAAGACAGAGAGGGAGAGAGCGAGAGAAAGACAGAGAGGGAGAGAGCGAGAGAAAGATTATTATTATATTAGAAAGACAGAGGGGGAGAGAGAGCGAGAGAAAGACAGAGGGGGAGAGAGAGCGAGAGAAAGACAGAGGGGAGAGAGAGCGAGAGAAAGACAGAGGGGAGAGAGAGCGAGAGAAAGACAGAGAGGGAGAGAGCGAGAGAAAGACAGAGAGGGAGAGAGCGAGAGAAAGACAGAGAGGAGAGAGAGCGAGAGAAAGACAGAGAGGGAGAGAGCGAGAGAAAGATGATTATTATATTAGAAAGACAGAGGGGGAGAGAGAGCGAGAGAAAGACAGAGGGGGAGAGAGAGCGAGAGAAAGACAGAGGGGGAGAGAGCGAGAGAAAGACAGAGGGGGAGAGAGAGCGAGAGAAAGACAGAGAGGGGGAGAGAGCGAGAGAAAGACAGAGAGGGGGAGAGAGCGAGAGAAAGACAGAGGGGGAGAGAGAGCGAGAGAGACAGAGAGGGGGAGAGAGCGAGAGAAAGACAGAGGGGGAGAGAGCGAGAGAAAGACAGAGGGGGAGAGAGAGAGACGAGAGAAAGACAGAGGGAGAGAGAGCGAGAGAGAGGGAGAGAGAGCGAGAGAGAGGGAGAGAGACGAGAGAGAGGGGGAGAGAGAGCGAGAGAGAGAGAGAGAGCGAGAGAGAGGGAGAGAGAGAGCGAGAGAGAGGGGGAGAGAGAGCGAGAGAAAGACAGAGGGGGAGAGAGAGCGAGAGAAAGACAGAGGGGAGAGAGAGCGAGAGAAAGACAGAGGGGGAGAGAGAGCGAGAGAAAGACAGAGAGGGAGAGAGAGCGAGAGAAAGACAGAGGGGGAGAGAGAGCGAGAGAAAGACAGAGGGGGAGAGAGAGCGAGAGAAAGACAGAGGGGAGAGAGAGCGAGAGAAAGACAGAGGGGGAGAGAGAGCGAGAGAAAGACAGAGAGGGAGAGAGAGCGAGAGAAAGACAGAGGGGGAGAGAGAGCGAGAGAAAGACAGAGGGGGAGAGAGAGCGAGAGAAAGACAGAGGGGGAGAGAGAGCGAGAGAAAGACAGAGGGGGAGAGAGAGCGAGAGAAAGACAGAGAGGGAGAGAGAGCGAGAGAAAGACAGAGAGGGGAGAGAGAGCGAGAGAAAGACAGAGAGGGAGAGAGAGCGAGAGAAAGACAGAGGGGGAGAGAGAGCGAGAGAAAGACAGAGAGGGAGAGAGAGCGAGAGAAAGACAGAGAGGGAGAGAGAGCGAGAGAAAGACAGAGAGGGAGAGAGCGAGAGAAAGACAGAGAGGGAGAGAGCAGAGAAAGACAGAGGGGGAGAGAGAGCGAGAGAAAGACAGAGAGGGGGAGAGAGCGAGAGAAAGACAGAGAGAGGGAGAGAGCGAGAGAAAGACAGAGAGGGGGAGAGAGCGAGAGAAAGACAGAGAGGGGGAGAGAGCGAGAGAAAGACAGAGAGGGGGAGAGAGCGAGAGAAAGACAGAGAGGGGGAGAGAGCGAGAGAAAGGCAGAGAGGGGGAGAGAGCGAGAGAAAGACAGAGAGGGGGAGAGAGAGCGAGAGAAAGACAGAGGGGAGAGAGAGCGAGAGAAAGACAGAGGGGAGAGAGAGAGCGAGAGAGAGAGACAGAGAGGGAGAGAGAGCGAGAGAGAGACAGAGAGGGGAGAGAGAGCGAGAGAAAGACAGAGGGGGAGAGAGAGCGAGAGAAAGACAGAGGGGGAGAGAGAGCGAGAGAAAGACAGAGGGGGAGAGAGAGCGAGAGAAAGACAGAGGGGGAGAGAGAGCGAGAGAAAGACAGAGAGGGGGAGAGAGCGAGAGAAAGACAGAGGGGGAGAGAGAGCGAGAGAGACAGAGAGAGGGAGAGAGCGAGAAAGACAGAGCGGGGAGAGAGCGAGAGAAAGACAGAGCGGGGAGAGAGCGAGAGAAAGACAGAGGGAGAGAGAGAGCGAGAGAGACAGAGAGGGGGAGAGAGCGAGAGAAAGACAGAGGGGGAGAGAGAGCGAGAGAGACAGAGAGGGGGAGAGAGCGAGAGAAAGACAGAGAGGGGGAGAGAGCGAGAGAAAGACAGAGGGGGAGAGAGAGAGAGAGAGACAGAGAGGGGGAGAGAGCGAGAGAAAGACAGAGGGGGAGAGAGCGAGAGAAAGACAGAGAGGGGGAGAGAGCGAGAGAAAGACAGAGAGGGAGAGAGCGAGAGAAAGACAGAGAGGGGGAGAGAGCGAGAGAAAGACAGAGAGGGGGAGAGAGCGAGAGAAAGACAGAGAGGGGGAGAGAGCGAGAGAAAGACAGAGAGGGAGAGAGAGCGAGAGAAAGACAGAGAGAGGGAGAGAGCGAGAGAAAGAGCAGAGAGAGGGAGAGAGCGAGAGAAAGGCAGAGAGAGGGAGAGAGCGAGAGAAAGACAGAGAGGGGGAGAGAGAGCGAGAGAAAGACAGAGGGGGAGAGAGAGCGAGAGAAAGACAGAGGGGAGAGAGAGCGAGAGAAAGACAGAGAGGGAGAGAGAGCGAGAGAAAGACAGAGAGAGGGAGAGAGCGAGAGAAAGACAGAGGGGGAGAGAGAGCGATAGAAAGACAGAGGGGGAGAGAGAGAGAGAGACAGAGAGGGAGAGAGAGAGAGAGAGAGACAGAGAGGGGAGAGAGAGCGAGAGAGACAGAGAGGGAGAGAGAGCGAGAGAAAGACAGAGGGGAGAGAGAGAGCGAGAGAGACAGAGAGGGGAGAGAGAGAGAGAAAGACAGAGGGGAGAGAGAGCGAGAGAGACAGAGAGAGAGAGAGAGAGAGACAGAGAGAGGGAGAGAGCGAGAGAGACAGAGAGGGAGAGAGAGCGAGAGAGACAGAGAGGGGGAGAGAGCGAGAGAGAGAGACAGAGGAGAGAGAGCGAGAGAGACAGAGAGGAGAGAGAGAGAGAGCAGAGAGAGAGAGAGCGAGAGAGAGAGAGAGAGGGAGAGAGAGCGAGAGAAAGACAGAGAGGGAGAGAGAGCGAGAGAAAGAGAGAGAGAGGGGAGAGAGCGAGAGAGAGAGAGAGAGAGGGAGAGAGAGCGAGAGAAAGACAGAGAGGGAGAGAGAGAGCGAGAGAAAGACAGAGAGGGGGAGAGAGCGAGAGAAAGAGCAGAGAGAGAGAGAGCGAGAGAAAGAGAGAGAGGGAGAGAGAGCGAGAGAAAGACGAGAGAGAGGGAGAGAGAGAGCGAGAGAAAGACAGAGGGGGAGAGAGAGCGAGAGAAAGACAGAGGGGAGAGAGAGCGAGAGAAAGACAGAGAGGGAGAGAGAGCGAGAGAAAGACAGAGAGAGAGAGGGAGAGAGCGAGAGAAAGACAGAGGGGAGAGAGAGACGATAGAAAGACAGAGGGGGAGAGAGAGAGAGAGACAGAGAGGGAGAGAGAGTAGAGAGAGACAGAGGGGGAGAGAGAGCGAGAGAGACAGAGAGGGAGAGAGAGCGAGAGAAAGACAGAGAGGGAGAGAGCAGAGAGAAAGACAGAGGGAGAGAGAGAGCGAGAGAAAGACAGAGGGAGAGAGCGAGAGAAAGACAGAGGGGGAGAGAGCGAGAGAAAGACAGAGGGGGAGAGAGCGAGAGAGAGACAGAGAGGGAGAGAGAGCGAGAGAAAGACAGAGAGGGGAGAGAGCGAGAGAGAGACAGAGAGGGAGAGAGAGCGAGGAGAGACAGAGGGGGAGAGAGAGAGAGAGAGACAGAGGGGGAGAGAGAGCGAGAGAGACAGAGGGGAGAGAGAGAGCGAGAGAGACAGAGAGGGGGAGAGAGCGAGAGAAAGACAGAGGGGGAGAGAGAGCGAGAGAGAGCAGAGGGAGAGAGAGCGAGAGAAAGACAGAGGGGGAGAGAGAGCGAGAGAAAGACGAGAGAGGGAGAGAGCGAGAGAAAGACAGAGAGAGGGAGAGAGCGAGAGAAAGACAGAGAGGGGGAGAGAGCGAGAGAAAGACAGAGAGGGAGAGAGAGCGAGAGAAAGACAGAGAGGAGAGAGACGAGAGAAAGACAGAGAGGGAGAGAGAGACGAGAGAGAGAGACAGAGGGAGAGAGAGCGAGAGAAAGACAGAGAGGAGAGAGAGCGAGAGAAAGACAGAGAGAGAGAGAG
>NC_060181.1:13122284-13141605 GCF_021184085.1 Oncorhynchus gorbuscha | reverse complement strand
TCCATTTACATTACATTTACATTTAAGTCATTTAGCAGACGCTCTTATCCAGAGCGACTTACAAATTGGTGCATTCACCTTATGACATCCAGTGGGACAGTCACTTAACAATAGTGCATCTAAAACTTAGGGGGTGGGGTGAGAGGGATTACTTAACCTATCCTAGGTATTCCTTAAAGAGGTGGGGTTTCAGGTGTCTCCGGAAGGTGGTGATTGACTCCGCTGTCCTGGCGTCGTGAGGAGTTTGTTCCACCATTGGGGGGCCAGGGCAGCGAACAGTTTTGACTGGGCTGAGCGGGAGCTGTACTTCCTCAGTGGTAGGGAGGCGAGCAGGCCAGAGGTGGATGAACGCAGTGCCCTTGTTTGGGTGTAGGGCCTGATCAGAGCCTGGAGGTACTGAGGTGCCGTTCCCCTCACAGCTCCGTAGGCAAGCACCATGGTCTTGTAGCGGATGCGAGCTTCAGCTGGAAGCCAGTGGAGAGAACGGAGGAGCGGGGTGACGGGAGAACTTGGGAAGGTTGAACACCAGACGGGCTGCGGCGTTCTGATGAGTTGAAGGGGTTTAATGGCACAGGCAGGGGAGCCCAGCCAACAGCGAGTTGCAGTAATCCAGACGGGAGATGACAAGTGCCTGATCAGGACCTCGCGCCGCTTCCTGTGAGGCAGGGCCGTACTCTGCGGATGTTGTAGAGCATGAACCTACAGGAACGGGCCACCGCCTTGATGTTGGAGAACGACAGGGTGTTGTCCAGGATCACCAAGGTTCTTGGCGCTCTGGGAGGAGGACACAATGGAGTTGTCGACCGTGATGGCGAGATCATGGAACGGGCAGTCCTTCCCCCGGGAGGAAGAGCAGCTCCGTCTTGCCGAGGTTCAGCTTGAGGTGGTGATCCGTCATCCACACTGATATGTCTGCCAGACATGCAGAGATGCGATTCGCCACCTGGTCATCAGAAGGGGGAAAGGAGAAGATTAATTGTGTGTCGTCTGCATAGCAATGATAAGAGAGACCATGTGAGGTTATGACAGAGCCAAGTGACTTGGTGTATAGCGAGAATAGGAGAGGGCCAAGAACAGAGCCCTGGGGACACCAGTGGTGAGAGCGCGTGGTGAGGAGACAGATTCTCGCCACGCCACCTGGTAGGAGCGACCTGTCAGGTAGGACCTTAATCCAAGCGTGGGCCGCGCCGGAGATGCCCAACTCGGAGAGGGTGGAGAGGGAGGATCTGATGGTTCACAGTATCGAAGGCAGCCGATAGATCTAGAAGGATGAGAGCAGAGGAGAGAGAGTTAGCTTTAGCAGTGCGGAGCGCTCCGTGATACAGAGGAGAGAGCAGTCTCAGTTGAATGACTAGTCTTGAAACCTGACTGATTTGGATCAAGAAGGTCATTCAGAGAGAGATAGCGGGAGAGCTGGCCAAGGACGGCACGCTCAAGAGTTTTGGAGAGAAAAGAAAGAAGGGATACTGGTCTGTAATTGTTGACATCGGAGGGATCGAGTGTAGGTTTTTCAGAAGGGGTGCAACTCTCGCTCTCTTGAAGACGGAAGGGACGTAGCCAACGGTCAGGGATGAGTTGATGAGCGAGGTGAGGTAAGGGAGAAGGTCTCGGAAATGGTCTGGAGAAGAGAGAGGAGGGGATAGGGTCAAGCGGGCAGGTTGTTGGGCGGCCGGCCGTCACAAGACGCGAGATTTCATCTGGAGAGAGAGGGGAGAAAGAGGTCAGAGCACAGGGTAGGGCAGTGTGAGCAGAACCAGCGGTGTCGTTTGACTTAGCAAACGAGGATCGGATGTCAAATCGACCTTCTTTTCAAAATGGTTGACGAAGTCATCTGCAGAGAGGAGGAGGGGGGAGGGGGAGGAGGATTCAGGAGGGAGGAGAAGGTGGCAAAGAGCTTCCCTAGGGTTAGAGGCAGATGCTTGGAATTTAGCGTGGTAGAAAGTGGCTTTAGCAGCAGAGACAGAGGAGGAAAATGTAGAGAGGAGGGAGTGAAAGGATGCCAGGTCCGCAGGAGGCGGAGTTTTCCTCCATTTCCGCTCGGCTGCCCGGAGCCCTGTTCTGTGAGCTCGCAATGAGTCATCGAGCCACGGAGCGGGAGGGGAGGACCGAGCCGGCCTGGAAGATAGGGGACATAGAGAGTCAAGGGATGCAGAGAGGGAGGAGAGGGAGGGTTGAGGAGGCAGAATCAGGAGATAGGTGGGAGAAGGTTTGAGCGGAGGGAAGAGATGATAGGATGGAAGAGGAGAGAGTAGCGGGGAGAGAGAGCGAAGGTTGGGACGGCGCGATACCATCCGAGTAGGGGCAGTGTGGGAGGTGTTGGATGAGAGCGAGAGGGAAAAGGATACAAGGCAGTGGTCGGAGACTTGGAGGGGAGTTGCAGTGAGGTTAGTGGAAGAACAGCATCTAGTAAAGATGAGGTCGAGCGTATTGCCTGCCTTGTGAGTAGGGGGAAGGTGAGAGGGTGAGGTCAAAAGAGGAGAGGAGTGGAAAGAAGGAGGCAGAGAGAGGAAAGAGTCAAAGGTAGACGTGGGGAGGTTAAAGTCGCCCAGAACTGTGAGAGGTGAGCCGTCCTCAGGAAAGGAGCTTATCAAGGCATCAAGCTCATTGATGAACTCTCGAGGAACCTGGAGGGCGATAAATGATAAGGATGTTAAGCTTGAAAGGGCTAGTAACTGTGACAGCATGGAATTCAAAGGAGGCGATAGACAGATGGGTAAGGGAGAAAGAGAGAATGACCACTTAGGGAGAGATGAGGATCCCGGTGCCACCACCCGCTGACCATCCTCTATACCTCCATCCCTCTATACCTTCATCCCTCTATACCTTCATCCTCCATCCCTCTATACCTCTATACCTCCATCCCTCTATACCTTCATCCCTCTATACCTTCATCCTCTATACCTTCATCCCTCTATACCTTCATCCCTCTATGCCTCCATCCCTCTATACCTCCATCCCTCTATACCTTCATCCCTCTATACCTTCATCCCTCCATCCCTCTATACCTTCATCCCTCCATCCCTATATACCTCCATCCCTCTATACCTCCATCCCTCTACCTCCATCCCTCTACCCTCCACTCACTCTATACCTTCATCCCTCCATCCCCCTATACCTCCATCCCTCCATCCCTCTATACCTCCATCCCTCTATACTTTCATCCCTCTATATCTTCATCCCTCCATCCCTCTATACACTCATCCCTCTATACCTCCATCCCTCTATACCTCCATCCCTCCATCCCTCTATACCTCCATCACTCTATACCTTCATCCTCCATCCTCTATACCTCCATCCCTCCATCCCTCTATACCTCCATCCCTCTATACTTTCATCCCTCTATATCTTCATCCCTCCATCCCTCTATACCTCCATCCCTCTATACCTTCATCCCTCTATACCTCCATCCTCTATACCTCCATCCTCTATACCTTCATCACTCTATACCTTCATCCCTCCATCCCTCTATACCTCCATCACTCTCTATACCTCCATCCCTCTATACCTTCATCCCTCCATCCCCTCTATACCTCCATCCCTCTATACCTTCATCCCTCCATCCCTCTATACCTCCATCCCTCTATACCTCCATCCCCTCTATACCTTCATCCCTCTATACCTCCATCCCTCTATACCTTCATCCCTCTATACCTCCATCCCTCTATACCTTCATCCACTCTATACCTCCATCACTCTATACCTCCATCCCTCCATCCCTCTATATCTCCCATCACTCTATACCTCCATCCCTCTATACCTCCATCCCTCTATACCTTCATCCCTCCATCCCTCTATACCTCATCCCTCTATACCTCCATCCCTCCTATACCTTCATCCCTCTATACCTTCTCCCTCCATCCCTCTATATCTCCATCACTCTATACCTTCATCCCTCTATACCTTCATCCCTCTATACCTTCATCCCTCTATACCTTCATCCCTCTATACCTTCATCCCTCTATACCTTCATCCCTCTATACCTCCATCCCCTCTATACCTCCATCCCTCTATACCTCCATCCCTCTATACCTTCATCCCTCTATACCTTCATCCCTCCATCCTCTATATCTTCATCCCTCTATACCTCCATCCCTCTATACCTCCATCCCCTCTATACCTTCATCCTCTATACCTCCATCCCTCTATACCTTCATCCCCTCTATACCTCCATCCCTCTATACCTCCATCCCTCTATACCTCCATCCCTCTATACCTTCATCACTCTATACCTCCATCACTCTATACCTCCATCCCTCCATCCCTCTATATCTCCATCTCCCTATACCTCCATCCCTCTATACCTCCATCCCTCTATACCTTCATCCCTCCATCCCTCTATACCTCCATCCCTCTATACCTCCATCCCTCTATACCTTCATCCCTCTATACCTTCATCCCTCTATACCTTCATCCCTCCATCCCTCTATACCTCCATCCCTCTATACCTCCATCACTCTATACCTCCATCCCTCCATCCCTCTATACCTCCATTCCTCCATCCTCTATACCTCCATCCTCTATACCTCCATCCCTATATACCTCCATCCCTCCATCCCTCAGAGCAGACAGACTGACTGACTGACTGACTGATGACTGACTGACTGACCCTGACTGACTGACTGACTGACTGACTGTTGACCAATATGGAATATATATAGTGAGCAATATGGAATATATATAGTGAGCCATATGGAATATATATAGTGAGCCATATGGAATATATAGTGAGCAATATGGAATATATATAGTGAGCAATATGGAAATATATAGTGAGCAATATGGAATATATATAGTGAGCAATATGGAATATATATAGTGAGCAATATGGAATATATATAGTGAGCAATATGGAATATATATAGTGAGCAATATGGAATATATATAGTGAGCAATATGGAATATATATAGTGAGCAATATGGAATATATATAGTGAGCAATATGGAATATATATAGTCAGCAATATGGAATATATATAGTGAGCAATATGGAATATATATAGTCAGCAATATGGAATATATATAGTGAGCAATATGGACTACATATACTGAGCAATATATTTGGAATATCAAATCTGAATCAAATGTATAATAGGTATAGTGTTGTAAAGTATTATTGTATATAGTATTGTATAGTATTGTATCTATATTATTGTGCAATATGTGTTGTTATTATTAGCTCTCAGGGAGGTTTTGCATATAACAGAAATCTTTATCCGACATTAAGTCATTAACCATATCTGCCACAGAACCTTTCTAGCCAATCCGAGGGAATGAGGGGGAATGAGGGAATGAGGAATGAGGGAATGAGGGAAAAAAGAAGGCTACTGTTTCTGGAGTGTGTGAGGGTCTACACCTGGTATCCCTCTGAGCTCTCAATTACCTCAATGTTCTCATTTACTTTACCTTCATAACAACGTCTGAAAGCATGAGAGCATAAGAGTTTAGATTGTTCTGCCCAGTGCTGGACTTAGATTGAAATAGATTCCGGTAGTGGTTTTTGGTGCTGGTACTGTTGATATTAGGTGCAGGAGCTTCAATACTGAGCTAAAATTTTATAAGAGGCACAGGGGCTCAAACAGTATAACATTTGGGGTGCCCGGTACACACACACACACACACACACACACACACACACACACACACACACACACACACACACACACACACACACACACACACACACACACACACACACACACACACACACACACACACACACACACACACACACACACACACACACACACACACACACACACACACACACACACACACACACACACACACATTAGAAGAAGGCAGGAGAGATTTAGGTAAACAGTAATGTGAATTAAGTGGCCATTGCCTCTGAATTCCTAGCCGCATGTAAACTGTCCAGAAGTCATGCTGAAGTATAACATCCCTGATAGAGACCTGCAACTTGATCTGAAGGGGGATGAGGGGTGAGGAGGGAGACAGGAGGAGAGAGGGGCCGACATGTTTGTATTGGCGATGACAACCACTCATGGCACACATCGCTCTCTCTCTCTCTCTCTCTCTCTCTCTCTCTCTCTCTCTCTTTCTCCTTCTCCCCCTCCCTTTGGTTCGTTACCCCTTTTTCTCGGTCTGTCATTGGCTGGACGTGATGGGAGGGATGATCTGGTAATAATAAGCCTGGGGAGGAATAGGAGAGGAAGAAACAGAGAGGGTTTCCTCAGAGAAGCTCACGGGCCAGCACACATGTCACTCCAGCCCGGCATGGATCAGCGCCAATGTTCATTCCTATTACTCTGATGTCTCGGACCTCCATCGTTATACTGGGAACGCTGTGTGGAACGCAGTCTTTTCCCAGGATAAAGAGTTCTATTGGCGCTGTTTGATCACATTTTTATCGATTTCGATTTGCAATTAGATGTGAAGTTTGCAGTTTTGTAGGAGCTGTGTAACAAAGTAACAACATTTCCCCTTCTCCTTCCCCCCTCATTTATCCCTCTTGATTTGACACACAGAATCATGTCACATTCAACTGAGGCCTGATTCAATTCAATTCAAGCTCTAGTTAGTGCAAGATATATATCCGTCTATATACTCTACTCTCTCCTTCCTCTACTCTCTCCTTCCTCTACTCTCTCCTTCCTCAGCTCTCTCCTTTCTCTACTCTCTCCTTCCTCTACTCTCTCCTTTCTCTACTCTCTCCTTTCTCTACTCTCTCCTTCCTCTACTCTCTCCTTTCTCTACTCTCTCCTTCCTCTACTCTCTCCTTTCTCTACTCTCTCCTTCCTCTACTCTCTCCTTTCTCTACTCTCTCCTTCCTCTACTCTCTCCTTTCTCTACTCTCTCCTTCTACTCTCTCCTTTCTCTACTCTCTCCTTTCTCTACTCTCTCCTTCCTCTACTCTCTCCTTCCTTTTTATACTCTCTCCTTTCTCTACTCTCTCCTTCCTCTACTCTCTCCTTCCTCTACTCTCTCCTTACTCTACTCTCTCCTTACTCTACTCTCTCCTTCCTCTACTCTCTCCTTTATCTACTCTCTCCTTTCTCTACTCTCTCCTTCCTCTACTCTCTCCTTACTCTACTCTCTCCTTTCTCTACTCTCTCCTTCCTCTATTCTATTATTTCTCTACTCTCTCCTTTCTCTACTCTCTCCTTCCTTTTTATACTCTCTCCTTTTTCTACTCTCTCCTTCCTATACTCTCTCCTTTCTCTACTCTCTCCTTCCTCTACTCTCTCCTTTCTCTACTCTCTCCTTCCTCTACTCTCTCCTTTCTCTACTCTCTCCTTCCTCTACTCTCTCCTTTCTCTACTCTCTCCTTCCTCTACTCTCTCCTTTCTCTACTCTCTCCTTTCTCTACTCTCTCCTTCCTCTACTCTCTCCTTTCTCTACTCTCTCCTTCCTCTACTCTCTCCTTTCTCTACTCTCTCCTTCCTCTACTCTCTCCTTACTCTACTCTCTCCTTCCTCTACTCTCTCCTTTCTCTACTCTCTCCTTCCTCTACAATCTCCTTCTTCTACTCTCTCCTTCCTCTACTCTCTCCTTTCTCTACTCTCTCCTTCCTCTACTCTCTCCTTTCTCTACTCTCTCCTTTCTCTACTCTCTCCTTCCGCTTCTCTCTCCTTCCTTTATCTACTCTCTCCTTTCTCTACTCTCTCCTTCCTCTACTCTCTCCTTACTCTACTCTCTCCTTTCTCTACTCTCTCCTTCCTCTATTCTATTATTTCTCTACTCTCTCCTTTCTCTACTCTCTCCTTCCTTTTTATACTCTCTCCTTTTCTACTCTCTCCTTCTCTACTCTCTCCTTTCTCTACTCTCTCCTTCCTCTACTCTCTCCTTTCTCTACTCTCTCCTTCCTCTACTCTCTCCTTTCTCTACTCTATCCTTTCTCTACTCTCTCCTTCCTCTACTCTCTCCCTTACTCTACTCTCTCCTTCCTCTACTCTCTCCTTTCTCTACTCTCTCCTTCCTCTACTCTCTCCTTTCTCTACTCTCTCCTTTCTCTCTCTCTCCTTCTCTACTCTCTCCTTTCCTCTTCTCTCTCCTTCCTCTCTCTCTCCTTTCTCTCTCTCCTTCCTCTACTCTCTCCTTACTCTACTCTCTCCTTCCTCTGCTCTCTCCTTTCTCTACTCTCTCCTTCCTCTACTCTCTCCTTCTTCTACTCTCTCCTTCCTCTACTCTCTCCTTTCTCTACTCTCTCCTTCTCTCTCTCTCACTCTACTCTCTCCTTTCTCTACTCTCTCCTTCCTCTACTCTCTCCTTCCTCTATTCTCTCCCTTCCTTTTTATACTTTCTCCTTTCTCTACTCTCTCCTTCCTCTACTCTCTCCTTCCTCTCTCTTCCTTTTTCTCTCTCTCCTTCCTCTACTCTCTCCTTCTCTCTATTCTTCCTCTCCTTACTCTTCTCTTTCTCTACTCTCTCCTTCCTCTATTCTATTATTTTCTCCTTCCTTTCTCTACTCTCTCCTTCCTTTTCTACTCTCTCCTTTTCTCTCTCTCCTTCTCTCTCTCCTTTCTCTACTCTCTCCTTCCTCTACTCTCTCCTTTCTCTACTCTCTCCTTCCTCTACTCTCTCCTTCTCTACTCTCTCCTTCTACTCTCTCCTTTCTCTACTCTCTCCTTTCTCTACTCTCTCCTTTCTCTACTCTCTCCTTCCTCTGCCCCTTCTTTCTCTACTCTCTCCTTCCTCTACTCTCTCCCCTTTTCCTCTCTCCCTCTCTACTCTCTCCCTTGCTCTCTCTCTTCCTCTACTCTCTCCTTTCTCTACTCTCTCCCTTCCTCTGCAATCTCCCCTTCTTCTACTCTCCTCCTTCCTCTACTCTCTCCTTCTCTATTCTCTCCTTCTCTCCTTTCTCTACTCTCTCCTTTCTCTACTCTCTCCTTAGCTACTCTCTCCTTCCTTTATCTACTCTCTCCCTTTCTCTACTCTCTCCTTCCTCTATTCTCTCTCTCTCCTTTCTCTACTCTCTCTCTATTCTGTATTTCTCTACTCTCTCCTTTCTCTACTCTCTCCTTCCTTTTTATACTCTCTCCTTTTCTACTCTCTCCTTGCTCTCTCTCTCCTTTCTCTACTCTCTCCTTCCTCTCTCTCTCCTTTCTCTCCCTCTCTCCTTCTCTACTCTCTTTTCTCTACTCCATCCTTTCTCTACTCTCTCCTTCCTCTACTCTCTCCCTTCTCTCCTTCCTCTACTCCTCCCTTTCTCTACTCTCTCCTTCCCTCCTTTCTCTCTCTCTCCTTCCTCTACTCTCTCCTTTCTCTACTCTCTCCTTCCTCTATTCTCTCCTTTCTCTACTCTCTCCTTCCTCTACTCTCCCTTTCTCTACTCTCTCCTTCCTCTACTCTCTCCTTTCTCTCTCTACTCCCTTCCTCTCTCTCTTTCTCTACTCTCTCCCCTTCCTCTTCTCTACTCTCTCCTTCCTCTACTCTCTCCTTTCTCTACTCTCTCCCTTTCTCTACTCTCTCCCTTCCTTTTATACTCTCTCCCCTTTTTCTCTCTCTCCTTCCTCCTTCCCTTTCTCTACTCTCCTTCCTCTACTCTCTCCTTCTCTATTCTCTCTCCTTTCTCTCTCTCTCTCTTCCTCTACTCTCTCCTTTCTCTACTCTCTCCTTCCTCTACTCTCTCCTTTCTCTCTCTCTCCTTCCTCTACTCTCTCTCCCTTTTCTCTCTCTCCCTTCCTCTACTCTCTCCTTTCTCTACTCTCTCCTTTCTCTACTCTCTCCTTCCTCTATTCTCTCCTTCCCTTCTCCTTTCTCTACTCTCTCCTTCCTCTACTCTCTCCTTCCTCTACTCTCTCTTTCTCTACTCTCTCCTTCCTCTACTCTCTCCCCTATTCTATTATTTTCTCTACTCTCTCCTTTCTCTACTATCTCCTTCCTATACTCTCTCCTTCCTCTACTCTCTCCTTCCTCTACTCTCTCCCTTTCTCTACTCTCTCCTTCCTCTACTCTCTCCTTTCTCTACTCTCCTTCTCTCTCCTTTCTCTACTCTCTCCCTTTCTCTACTCTCTCCTTTCTCTACTCTCTCCTTCCTCTACTCTCTCATTTCTCTACTCTCTCCTTCCTCTACTCTCATTTCTCTACTCTCTCCTTCCTCTACTCTCTCCTTCTCTACTCTCTCCTTTCTCTCTCTCTCCTTCTACTCTCTCCTTTCTCTACTCTCTCCTTTCTCTACTCTCTCCTTCCTCCTCTCTCCTTCCTTTTCTCTCTCCTTTCTCTCTCTCTCTCTTCCCCTCTACTCTCTCCTTCCTCTACTCTCTCCTTACTCTACTCTCTCCTTACTCTACTCTCTCCTTCCTCTACTCTCTCCTTTATCTACTCTCTCCTTTCTCTACTCTCCCTTCCTCTCTCTGCTCCTTACTCTACTCTCTCCTTTCTCTACTCTCTCCTTCCTCTATTCTATTATTTCTCTACTCTCTCCTTTCTCTACTCTCTCCCTTCCTTTTATACTCTCTCCCCTTTTCTACTCTCTCCTTCCCTACTCTCTCTCCTTTCTCTACTCTCTCCTTCCTCTACTCTCTCCTTTCTCTCTCTCTCCTTCCTCTACTCTCTCTCCTTTCTCTACTCTCTCCTTCCTCTACTCTCTCCTTTCCTCTACTCTCTCCTTCCTCTACTCTCTCTTTTCTCTCTCTCCTTTCTCTACTCTCTCCTTCCTCTACTCTCTCCCTTTCTCTACTCTCTCCTTCCTCTACTCTCCTTTCTCTACTCTCTCTTCCTCTACTCTCTCCTTACTCTACTCTCTCCTTCCTCTACTCTCTCCTTTCTCTACTCTCTCCTTCCTCTACAATCTCCTTCTTCTACTCTCTCCTTTCCCTCTCCTTTCTCTACTCTCTCCTTCCTCTACTCTCTCCTTTCTCTACTCTCTCCCTTTCTCTACTCTCTCCTTTCTCTACTCTCTCCTTCCTCTACTCTCTCCCTTCCTTTATCTACTCTCTCCTTTCTCTCTCTCTCTCCTTCCTCTACTCTCTCCTTACTCTACTCTCTCCTTTCTCTACTCTCTCCTTCCTCTATTCTATTATTTCTCTCTCTCTCCTTTCTCTACTCTCTCCTTCCTTTTTATACTCTCTCCTTTTTCTACTCTCTCCTTCCTATACTCTCTCCCCTTTCTCTACTCTCTCCTTCCTCTACTCTCTCCCTTTCTCTACTCTCTCCTTCCTCTACTCTCTCCTTTCTCTACTCTATCCTTCTCTCTACTCTCTCCTTCCCTCTACTCTCTCCTTACTCTACTCTCTCACCTTCTACTCTCTCCCTTTCTCTACTCTCTCCTTCCTCTACTCTCTCCTTTCTCTACTCTCTCCTTTCTCTACTCTCTCCTTCCTCTACTCTCTCCTTTCTCTACTCTCTCCTTCCTCTACTCTCTCCTTTCTCTACTCTCTCCTTCCTCTACTCTCTCCTTACTCTACTCTCTCCTTCCTCTACTCTCTCCTTTCTCTACTCTCTCCTTCCTCTACTCTCTCCTTCTTCTACTCTCTCCTTCCTCTACTCTCTCCTTTCTCTACTCTCTCCTTCCTCTACTCTCTCCTTTCTCTACTCTCTCCTTTCTCTACTCTCTCCTTCCGCTACTCTCTCCTTCCTTTTTATACTCTCTCCTTTTCTACTCTCTCCTTCCTCTACTCTCTCCTTTCTCTACTCTCTCCTTCCTCTACTCTCTCCTTCCTCTATTCTCTCCTTCCTTTTTATACTCTCTCCTTTTTCTACTCTCTCCTTTCTCTACTCTCTCCTTTCTCTACTCTCTCCTTCCTCTACTCTCTCCTTTCTCTACTCTCTCCTTCCTCTACTCTCTCCTTTTTCTACTCTCTCCTTCCTCTACTCTCTCCTTTCTCTACTCTCTCCTTCCTCTACTCTCTCCTTCCTCTATTCTCTCCTTCCTTTTTATACTTTCTCCTTTCTCTACTCTCTCCTTCCTCTACTCTCTCCTTACTCTACTCTCTTCTTTCTCTACTCTCTCCTTCCTCTACTCTCTCCTTCCTCTATTCTATTATTTCTCTACTCTCTCCTTTCTCTACTATCTCCTTCCTTTTTATACTCTCTCCTTTCTCTACTCTCTCCTTCCTCTACTCTCTCCTTTCTCTACTCTCTCCTTCCTCTACTCTCTCCTTTCTCTACTCTCTCCTTCCTCTACTCTCTCCTTTCTCTACTCTCTCCTTCTACTCTCTCCTTTCTCTACTCTCTCCTTTCTCTACTCTCTCCTTTCTCTACTCTCTCCTTCCTCTACTCTCTCCTTCTTCTACTCTCTCCTTCCTCTACTCTCTCATTTCTCTACTCTCTCCTTCCTCTACTCTCTCCTTTCTCTACTCTCTCCTTTCTCTACTCTCTCCTTCCTCTACTCTCTCCTTCCTCTATTCTCTCCTTCCTTTTTATACTCTCTCCTTTTTCTACTCTCTCCTTTCTCTACTCTCTCCTTTCTCTACTCTCTCCTTCCTCTACTCTCTCCTTCCTCTATTCTCTCCTTCCTTTTATACTCTCTCCTTTTTCTACTCTCTCCTTTCTCTACTCTCTCCTTTCTCTACTCTCTCCTTCCTCTACTCTCTCCTTTCTCTACTCTCTCCTTCCTCTCTCTCTCCTTACTCTACTCTCTCCTTCCTCTACTCTCTCCTTTCTCTACTCTCTCCTTTCTCTACTCTCTCCTTTCTCTACTCTCTCCTTCCTCTACTCTCTCCTTTTCTACTCTCTCCTTCCTCTACTCTCTCCTTTCTCTACTCTCTCCTTCCTCTACTCTCTCCTTCCTCTATTCTCTCCTTCCTTTTATACTTTCTCCTTTCTCTACTCTCTCCTTCCTCTACTCTCTCCTTACTCTACTCTCTCCTTTCTCTACTCTCTCCTTCCTCTACTCTCTCCTTCCTCTATTCTATTATTTCTCTACTCTCTCCTTTCTCTACTCTCTCCTTCCTTTTTATACTCTCTCCTTTTTCTACTCTCTCCTTCCTATACTCTCTATTTCTCTACTCTCTCCTTCCTCTACTCTCTCCTTTCTCTACTCTCTCCTTCCTCTACTCTCTCCTTTCTCTACTCTCTCCCTCCTCTACTCTCTCCTTTCTCTACTCTCTCCTTCCTCTACTCTCTCCTTTCTCTACTCTCTCCTTCTACTCTCTCCTTTCTCTACTCTCTCCTTTCTCTACTCTCTCCTTTCTCTACTCTCTCCTTCCTCTACTCTCTCCTTACTCTACTCTCTCCTTCCTCTACTCTCTCTTTCTCTACTCTCTCCTTCCTCTACTCTCTCCTTTCTCTACTCTCTCCTTTCTCTACTCTCTCCTTCCTCTACTCTCTCCTTCCTCTACTCTCTCCTTCCTCAGCTCTCTCCTTTCTCTACTCTCTCCTTCCTCTACTCTCTCCTTTCTCTACTCTCTCCTTTCTCTACTCTCTCCTTCCTCTACTCTCTCCTTTCTCTACTCTCTCCTTCCTCTACTCTCTCCTTTCTCTACTCTCTCCTTCCTCTACTCTCTCCTTTCTCTACTCTCTCCTTCCTCTACTCTCTCCTTTCTCTACTCTCTCCTTCTACTCTCTCCTTTCTCTACTCTCTCCTTTCTCTACTCTCTCCTTCCTCTACTCTCTCCTTCCTTTTTCTACTCTCTCCTTTCTCTACTCTCTCCTTCCTCTACTCTCTCCTTCCTCTACTCTCTCCTTCTCTACTCTCTCCTTACTCTACTCTCTCCTTCCTCTACTCTCTCTTTATCTACTCTCTCTCTCTCTACTCTCTCCTTCCTCTACTCTCTCCTTACTCTCTCTCTCCTTTCTCTACTCTCTCCTTCCTCTATTCTATTATTTCTCTACTCTCTCCTTTCTCTACTCTCTCCTTCCTTTTTATACTCTCTCCTTTTTCTACTCTCTCCTTCCTCTACTCTCTCCTTTCTCTACTCTCTCCTTCCTCTACTCTCTCCTTTCTCTACTCTCTCCTTCCTCTACTCTCTCCTTTCTCTACTCTCTCCTTCCTCTACTCTCTCCTTTCTCTACTCTCTCCTTTCCTCTACTCTCTCCTTTCTCTACTCTCTCCTTCCTCTACTCTCTCCTTTCTCTACTCTCTCCTTTCTCTACTCTCTCCTTCCTCTACTCTCTCCTTCCTCTACTCTCTCCTTCCTCTACTCTCTCCTTTCTCTACTCTCTCCTTCCTCTACAATCTCCTTCTTCTACTCTCTCCTTCCTCTACTCTCTCCTTTCTCTACTCTCTCCTTCCTCTACTCTCTCCTTTCTCTACTCTCCTTTCTCTACTCTCTCCTTCCACTACTCTCCTTCCTTTATCTACTCTCTCCTTTCTCTACTCTCTCCTTCCTCTACTCTCTCCTTCTCTACTCTCTCCTTTCTCTACTCTCTCCTTCCTCTATTCTATTATTTCTCTACTCTCTCCTTTCTCTACTCTCTCCTTCCTTTTATACTCTCTCCTTTCTCTCTCCTTCCTATACTCTCTCCTTTCTCTACTCTCTCCTTCCTCTACTCTCTCCTTTCTCTACTCTCTCCTTCCTCTACTCTCTCCTTTCTCTACTCTATCCTTTCTCTACTCTCTCCTTCCTCTACTCTCTCCTTCTCTACTCTCTCCTTCCTCTACTCTCTCCTTTCTCTACTCTCTCCTTCCTCTACTCTCTCCTTTCTCTACTCTCTCCTTTCTCTACTCTCTCCTTCCTCTACTCTCTCCTTTCTCTACTCTCTCCTTCCTCTACTCTCTCCTTTCTCTACTCTCTCCTTCCTCTACTCTCTCCTTACTCTACTCTCTCCTTCCTCTCTCTCTCTCTCTCTACTCTCTCCTTCCTCTACTCTCTCCCTTCTTCTACTCTCTCCTTCCTCTACTCTCTCCTTTCTCTACTCTCTCCTTCCTCTACTCTCTCCTTTCTCTACTCTCTCCTTCCTCTACTCTCTCCTTCCGCTACTCTCTCCTTCCTTTTTATACTCTCTCCTTTATCTACTCTCTCCTTCCTCTACTCTCTCCTTTCTACTCTCTCATCTCTACTCTCGGCTTCCTCTATTCTCTCCTTCCTTTTATACTCTCTCCTTTCTCTACTCTCTCCTTTCTCTACTCTCTCCTATCCTGCTATCTGCTTCCTCTACTCTTGCTTACTCTACTCTCTCCTTTCGCTACTCTCTCCTTCCTCATTCTTTATTCTCTACTCTCTCCTTTCTCTACTCTCTCCTTCCTTTTATATCTCTCCTTCTCTATCTCCTTACTGTACTCTCTCCTTTTCTACTCTCCTTCCTCTACTCTCTCCTTTCTCTACTCTCTCCTTCCTCTACTCTCTCCTTCCTCTACTCTCCTTTCTCTACTCTCTCCTTCTCTCTATCTCTCTCCTTCCTCTCTTTCTCTCCTTCTTTCTCTACTCTCTCCTTCCTCTACTCTCTCCTTTCTCTACTCTCTCCTTCCTCTACTCTCTCCTTACTCTACTCTCTCCTTCCTCTACTCTCTCCTTACTCTCTATCTCTCTCTATTCCTCTCTACTCTCTCCTTCCTCTCTCTCCTTCCTCTACTCTCTCCTTTCTCCTCTCTCTCAGCTCTCTCCTTCTCTCTCCTTCTCTACTCTCCTTTCTCTACTCTCTCCTTCCTACTCTCCTCTACTCTCTCCTTTCTCTACTCTCTCCTTCCTCTACTCTCTCCTTTCTCTACTCTCTCCCTTTCTCTACTCTCTCCTTCCTCTATTCTATTATTTCTCTACTCTCTCCTTTCTCTACTCTCTCCTTCCTTTTATACTCTCTCCTTTCTCTACTCTCTCCTTCCTATACTCTCTCCTTTCTCTCACTCTCCTTCCTCTACTCTCTCCTTTCTCTACTCTCTCCTTCCTCTACTCTCTCCTTTCTCTACTCTATCCTTTCTCTACTCTCTCCTTCCTCTACTCCTCCTTCTACTCTCTCCTTCCTCTACTCTCTCCTTTCTCTACTCTCTCCCTTTCTCTACTCTCTCCTTTCTCTACTCTCTCCTTCTCTACTCTCTCCTTCTCTACTCTCTCCTTCCTCTACTCTCTCCTTTCTCTACTCTCTCCTTCCTCTACTCTCTCCTTACTCTACTCTCTCCTTCCTCTACTCTCTCCCTTTCTCTACCTCTCTCCTTCCTCTACTCTCTCCTTCTTCTACTCTCCTTCCTCTACTCTCTCCTTTCTCTACTCTCTCCTTCCTCTACTCTCTCCTTTCTCTACTCTCTCCTTTCTCTACTCTCTCCTTCCTTCTCTCTCCTTCCTTTTCATACTCTCTCTCCTTTCTACTCTCTCCTTCCTCTACTCTCTCCTTCTCTCTCTCTCCTTCCTCTACTCTCTCCTTCCTCTATTCTCTCCTTCCTTTATCTCTCTCCTTTTTCTACTCTCTCCTTTCTCTACTCTCTCCTTTCTCTACTCTCTCCTTCCTCTCTCTCTCCTTTCTCTACTCTCTCCTTCCTCTACTCTCTCCTTTTTCTACTCTCTCCTTCCTCTACTCTCTCCTTTCTCTACTCTCTCCTTCCTCTACTCTCTCCTTCCTCTATTCTCTCCTTCCTTTTATACTTTCTCCTTTCTCTACTCTCTCCTTCCTCTACTCTCTCCTTACTCTACTCTCTTCTTTCTCTACTCTCTCCTTCCTCTACTCTCTCCTTCCTCTATTCTATTATTTCTCTACTCTCTCCTTTCTCTACTATCTCCTTCCTTTTTATACTCTCTCCTTTCTCTACTCTCCTTCCTCTACCTCTCCTTTCTCTACTCTCTCCTTCCTCTACTCTCTCACTTTCTCTATCTCTCTACTCTCTCCTTTCTCTACTCTCTCCTTTCTCTACTCTCTCCTTTCTCTACTCTCTCTCTTCCTCTACTCTCTCCTTCTTCTACTCTCTCCTTCCTCTACTCTCTCATTCTCTCTCTCCTTCCTCTACTCTCTCCTTTCTCTACTCTCTCCTTTCTCTACTCTCTCCTTCTACTCTCTCCTTTCTCTACTCTCTCCTTCTCTACTCTCTCCTTCCTCTACTCTCTCCTTCCTTCTTATACTCTCTCCTTTCCTTCTACTCTCTCCTTCCTCTACTCTCTCCTTCCTCTACTCCTCCTCTCTCTCTCCTCTACTCTCTCCTTCTCTACTCTCTCCTTTCTCTACTCTCTCCTTCCTCTACTCTCTCCTTTCTACTCTCTCCTTTCTCTACTCTCCTTCCTCTCTTTTCTCTACCTTCCTCTCTTCTCTCCTTCCTTTATTCTCTCTCTCTTTTCTACTCTCTCTACTCTCTCCTTTCTCTCTCTCCTTCCTCTACTCTCTCCTTCTCTCTCTCTCCCCCTCTCTTCTCTACTCTCCTCCTTCCTCTATCCTCTCTCCTTTTCCTACTCTCTCCTTCCTCTACTCTCTCCTTTCTCTCTCTCTCCTTCCTCTACTCTCTCCTTTCTCTACTCTCTCCTTCCTCTCTCTCTCCTTACTCTCTCTCTCCCTTCTCTACTCTCTCCTTTCTCTACTCTCTCCTTCCTCTACACTCTCCCTTCTCTACTCTCTCCTTCCTCTACTCTCTCCTTTCTACTACTCTCTCCTTCACTCCTACTCTCTCCTTTCTCTCCCTCTCCTGCTTCCTCTACTCTCTCCTTCCGCTACTCTCTCCTTCCTTTATCTACTCTCTCCTTTCTCTACTCTCTCCTTCCTCTCTCTCTCCTTACTCTACTCTCTCCTTTCTCTGCTCTCTCCTTCCTCTACTCTCTCCTTTCTCTACTCTCTCCCTCTCTCTCCTCTCTCCTTCCTCTATTCTATTATTTCTCTACTCTCCTTTCTCTACTCTCTCCTTCCTCTATACTCTCTCTTTTCTACTCTCTCCTTCCTATACTCTCTCCTTTCTCTACTCTCCTTCCTCTACTCTCTCCTTTCTCTACTCTCTCCCTTCCTCTACTCTCTCTCCTTCCTCTACTCTCTCCTTTCTCCTCTCTCTCTCTTTCTCCTCTACTCTCTCCTTTCTCTACTCTCCCCTTCCTCTACTCTTCTCCTTTCTCTACTCTCTCCTTCCTCTACTCTCTGCTTTCTCTACTCTCTCCCTTTCTACTCTCTCCTTCCGTCTACTCTCTCCTTTCTCTCTCTCTCCTTCCGCTGCCCTCTCTCTTCCTTCTTATACTCTCTCTCCTTCTCTCTCTCTCCTTCCTCTACTCTCTCTTTCTCTACTCTCTCCTTCCTCTACTCTCTCCTTCCTCTACTCTCTCCTTCCTTTCTACACTCTCTCCTTTTTCTACTCTCCTTTCTCTACTCTCTCCTTTCTCTACTCTCTCCTTCCTCTACTCTCTCTCTTTCTCTACTCTCTCCTTCCTCTACTCTCTGCTCTTTCTACTCTCTCCTTCCTCTACTCTCTCCTTTCTCTGCTCTCTCCTTCCTCTACTCTCTCCTTCCTCTACTCTCTCCTTCCTTTTTATACTCTCTCCTTTCTCTACTCTCTCCTTCCTCTACTCTCTCCCTTACTCTACTCTCTTCTTTCTCTACTCTCTCCTTCCTCTACTCTCTCCTTCCTCTATTCTATTATTTCTCTACTCTCTCCTTTCTCTACTATCTCCTTCCTTTTTCTCTCCTTTCTCTACTCTCTCCTTCTCTACTCTCTCCTTTCTCTCTCTCTTCTCTCTCTCCTTTCTCTCTCTCTCCTTCCTCTATCTCTCTCCTTTCTCTACTCTCTCCTTCTTCTCTACTCTCTCCTTTCTCTACTCTCTCCTTTCTCTACTCTCTCCTTCCTCTCTCTCTCCTTCCTCTCTCTCTCCTTCCTCTACTCTCTCCTTTCTCTACTCTCTCCTTCCTCTACTCTCTCCTTTTCTACTCTCTCCTTTCTCTACTCTCTCCTTCCTCTACTCTCTCCTTCTCCCTCTCTCCTTACTCTCCTCTCTCCTTCCTCTACTCTCTCCTTTCTCTACTCTCTCCTTCCTCTACTCTCTCTACTTCCTCTTACTCTCTCCTTCTCTACTCTCTCAACTTCCTCCTACTCTCTCCTTTCTCTACTCTCTCCTTCCTCTGCTCTCTCCCCTTCCTCCTACTCCCTCCTTCCTCTATCTCTCCTTCCTCTGCTCTCTCCTTCCTCTACTCTCTCCTTTCTCTACTCTCTCCTTTCTCTACTCTCTCCTTCTCTCTACTCTCTCCCTTCCTCTACTCTACCTTTTCTACTCTCTCCTTCTCTACTCTCTCCTTTCTCTACTCTCTCCTTCCTCTACTCTCTCCTTCTCTACTCTCTCCTTCCTTTCTCTTTCTCCTTTCTCTACTCTCTCCTTCCTCTCTGCTCCTTATCTACTCTCTCCTTTCTCTGTCTCTCTCCTTCCTCTACTCTCTCCCCCCTCTATCTCTCTCCTTTCTCTACTCTCTCCCTTTCTCTACTCTCTCCTTCCTCCTACTACTCTCCTTCCTCTGTTCTATCATCTCTCTGCTCTCTCTATTCTCTCTCCTTTCTCCTACTCCTCTCTCTCTCTCTCCTTCCTCTACTCTC
>NC_060181.1:13105706-13122184 GCF_021184085.1 Oncorhynchus gorbuscha | reverse complement strand
ATGACCCACCATCCCCTCCTCTTTTCCCAATCCACCCATCTCTCTTTGTTTTGATTTAATCTTGTTATGGCATGGTTTCTTTCTCCCATACACAGACCAGCATACCCACCCAGTGCCAGTCCACAGCTCTGTGCACCTCATGCCAACTCAGCCTGTGTGTGTGTGTGTGTGAGCTGGCATCTGTCCAGTCTTTATTTTTACACAAACCACAGGATGATGGAGCTCTGCTCAGTACAGGACAATCCACACACTGCATCAATCAACAGAAAGAGGGAGGAAGGAGAGGAGAAAAATAGAGACAGAGGAGTATACACAGGGCATTGATCAACTGAGAGGGAGAGAGAGGGGGAGAGAGAGAGGGAAGAAGAGAGACAGAGAGAGAGAGACAGAGAGGGGGAGAGAGAGACAGACAGAGAGAGAGGGAGGGGGAGACAGAGACAGAGTGGGGGAGAGAGATAGAGAGGAGAGAGGAGTATACACAGGGCATCAATCAACTGAGAGGGGAGAGGGGGAGAGAGAGAGAGAAAGACAAGAGAGAGAGACAGACAAGAGAGACAGACAGAGAGAGAGAGAGAGAGAGAGATAGAGAGAAAGATGGGAAAGAGGTAGAGATAGAAAGGGGAGAGAGAGAGATGGGAAGAGAGATAGAGAGAGGGAGAGACAGAGAGAGACAGAGAGGGAGAGAGAGAGGGGGAGAGATGGGAGAGATAGAGAGAGGGAGAGTGAGAGAGAGGGGGAGAGAGAGAGAGATGGAAGAGATGGAGAGAGAGACAAGAAAGACAGAGAGAGAGAGGGCTGGGGGAGAGAGAGAGAGACAGAGAGAGACAGGCGAGAGAGACGAGACAGAGACAATAAAGCCCTTGAATTGAATTGACAGAGAGAGACAGAGAGAGAGAATGAGAGAGGGGGAGAGAGAGGGGAGAGAGACAGAGAGAGACAGAGAGAGAGAGATGGGGAGAGAGATAGAGAGAGGGAGAGTGAGAGACAGAGATGGGAGAGATGGGGAGAGAGAGAGAGAGAGAGAGAGAGAGAGAGAGAGAGAGAGAGAGAGGAGAGAGAGAGAGAGAGAAGATAGAGACGGGGGGAGAAAGATAGAGAGGAGAGATGGGGAGAGAGATAGAGAGAGGAGAGAGAGACAGAGAGAGAAAAGAGAGAGAGAGGGGGAGAGATGGGGAGAGAGACAGAGAGAGAGGGACAGAGTGAGAGAGAGGGGGAGAGAAAGAGCGAGAGATGGGGAGACACAGTGGCAGAATACCTGACCACTGTGACTGACCCAAACTTAAGGAAAGCTTTGAGTATACAGACTCAGTGAGCATAGCCTTGCTATTGAGAAAGGCCGGGCCGTAGGGCAGACCTGGTTCTCAAGAGAAGACAGGCTATGTGCTCACTGCCCACAAAACAGAGGTGGAAACTGAGCTGCACTTCCCTAACCTCCTGCTTTCAATGTATAAGAGAGACATATTAAGACACATATTTCTCAGATTACAAAGATCCACAAGGAATTCGAAACAAATCCCAATTTTGATAAACTCATATCTACTGGGTGAAATCCCACAGCGTGCCATCACAGCAGCAAGATTTGTGACCTGTTGCCACAAGAAAAGGGCAACCAGTGAAGAACAAACACCATTGTAAATACAACCCATAATTATGCTTATTTATTTTCCTTAACCATTTGTACATTGTTACAACACTTATATATATATATATATATATATATATATATATATATATATATATATATATATATATATATATATATAATATGACATTTGTAATGTCTTTATTGTTTTGAAACTTCTGTATGTGTAATGTTTACTGTTAATTTTTATTGTTTATTTCACCTTTGTATATTATCTACCTCACTTGCTTTGGCAATGTTAACATATGTTTCCCATGCCAATAAAGCCCCTTGAATTGAATTCAGAGAGAGAGAGAGAACTGTAAACAATCTGAGATGCCAGAAGGGCCTTCTACGCCATCAAGAGGAACATAATATTTGACATCCCAATTAGGATCTGGCTTAAAATACCTTAATCAGTTACAGAACCCATTACCCTTTATGTTTGGGAGGTCTGGGTTCCACCAACCAAGAATTCACAGAATGGGACAAACACCAAATTGAGACTCTGCATGCAGAATTCTGCAAAAACATCCTTCGCAAAACATCAAATGATGCATAGCAGAATTAGGATGATTCCCGCTAATTATCCAAATCCAGAAAGGAGAGATGAAATACTACAACCGCCTAAAAATAAGTAATTCTCAAATCTTCTATAACAAAGCCATCACCTACAGAGAGATGAACCTGGAGAAGAGTCCTTTAAGCAAGCTGGTCCTGGGGTTCGGTTCACAAATACAAACACACCCCACTGAGCCCCAGGACTGCAACACAATTAGAACCAACCAAATCATGAGAAACAAAAAGAGAATTACTTGACACATTGGAAATAATTCACAAAACATCAGGGCAAACTAGAATTCTATTTGGCCCTAAAACAAAGACTACACAGTGGCAGAATACCTGACCACTGTGACTGACCCAAACTTAAGGAAAGATTTCACTCTATACAGACTCAGTAAGCATAGCCTTGTCATTGAAAGGCCGCCGTGGGGAGAGAAACTTTGGGAGAGAGAGAGAGTTGTTTGTTTGTGTGTATTCTCTATATGTGTGTGTGTGTGTGGTATGGGGGGGGGCAGTATTGGAGCCTCTGTGGATAACACAAAGCATCCCCAGCATTTCCACTTTATCTGACTGCATTTCCCAGCAGCTGTGTGTGTGTGTGTGTGTGTGTGTTTGTGTGTGTGTTTGTGTGTGTGTGTGTGTGAGTGTGTGTGTGAGTGTGTGTGCTCCCTCCTCTTCAGCTTCTTACACAGAGGAATAAAATCCAGACTGGAGCTTTCATTACGGCCTCTCCACTTCTGATGTAAAGCAATACCCATCCGTGTGTGTGTGTGTGTGTGTGTGTGTGTGTGTGTGTGTGTGTGTATACATATGCGTGCTTGTGTGTAAGAGAATTCTGTAGCTAAGTATCCTAATACTAAATGTACAATTCAATCGGTTCTAGGCATAACTTCACACACACACACACACACACACACACACACACACACACACACACACACACACACACACACACACACACACACACACACACACACACACACACACACACACACACACACACACACACACACACACACACACACACACACACACACACACACACACACACACACACACACACACACACCTTTCCCCACTGTGATTCTGACAGCTGTTTGCTGAAGACATGGTCAGTGTTCTGTTCTCTGCGTTTGATCTATAGGAGATTGAAACTCAACACCGATCCTTATATCCCCAGCCAGACAGCCTGCCTGACACCGTGTGTGTGTGTATGAGTGCAGGTGTGCGTGTTAAGGAATGCTGAGAGTCGATTGAACCATACAATAGGAATTAGGAGATTTACCAGTCCACTCAGTCTCTTACACACGTTGACAAACATCTGTGACACCAAACCATGCAAACAGCTTCATGTTTGGTTTCTTTCAGTCAAAACGTCTATCTACCATTTTACAAACAAAAGAAAGGCATGACTTCGGTGTTTTTTGTTCCTGGTAAGAGAATCCACGGCTCAAACATTGACTCGTTTGACAGGCAGGTTTGTCCTCTGGGGTTGACCCCTAACTTTGACCCCGTTGACTAATTTCCTGCTCCGAGAAAGAGATATAGTGCCTTCATACCCATATCCTCGTCTTGGGTATGTCTGTATCAGCTTTGACTTGTCTTGGGTATGTCTGTATCAGCTTTGACTTGTCTTGGGTATGTCTGTATCAGCTTTGACTTGTCTTGGGTATGTCTGTATCAGCTTTGACTTGTCTTGGGTATGTCTGTATCAGCTTTGACTTGTCTTGGGTATGTCTGTATCAGCTTTGACTTGTCTTGGGTATGTCTGTATCAGCTTTGACTTGTCTTGGGTATGTCTGTATCAGCTTTGACTTGTCTTGGGTATGTCTGTATCAGCTTTGACTTGTCTTGGGTATGTCTGTATCAGCTTTGACTTGTCTTGGGTATGTCTGTATCAGCTTTGACTTGTCTTGGGTATGTCTGTATCAGCTTTGACTTGTCTTGGGTATGTCTGTATCAAACTTGTCTTGGGTATGTCTGTATCAGCTTTGACTTGTCTTGGGTATGTCTGTATCAGCTTTGACTTGTCTTGGGTATGTCTGTATCAGCTTTGACTTGTCTTGGGTATGTCTGTATCAGCTTTGACTTGTCTTGGGTATGTCTGTATCAGCTTTGACTTGTCTTGGGTATGTCTGTATCAGCTTTGACTTGTCTTGGGTATGTCTGTATCAGCTTTGACTTGTCTTGGGTATGTCTGTATCAGCTTTGACTTGTCTTGGGTATGTCTGTATCAGCTTTGACTTGTCTTGGGTATGTCTGTATCAGCTTTGACTTGTCTTGGGTATGTCTGTATCAGCTTTGACTTGTCTTGGGTATGTCTGTATCAGCTTTGACTTGTCTTGGGTATGTCTGTATCAGCTTTGACTTGTCTTGGGTATGTCTGTATCAGCGTAGACTTGTCTTGGGTATGTCTGTATCAGCTTTGACTTGTCTTGGGTATGTCTGTATCAGCGTAGACTTTTATTGGGTATGTCTGTATCAGCTTTGACTTGTCTTGGGTATGTCTGTATCAGCTTTGACTTGTCTTGGGTATGTCTGTATCAGCGTAGACTTGTCTTGGGTATGTCTGTATCAGCTTTGACTTGTCTTGGGTATGTCTGTATCAGCGTAGACTTGTCTTGGGTATGTCTGTATCAGCTTTGACTTGTCTTGGGTATGTCTGTATCAGCTTTGACTTGTCTTGGGTATGTCTGTATCAGCTTTGACTTGTCTTGGGTATGTCTGTATCAGCTTTGACTTGTCTTGGGTATGTCTGTATCAGCTTTGACTTGTCTTGGGTATGTCTGTATCAGCTTTGACTTGTCTTGGGTATGTCTGTATCAGCTTTGACTTGTCTTGGGTATGTCTGTATCAGCTTTGACTTGTCTTGGGTATGTCTGTATCAGCTTTGACTTGTCTTGGGTATGTCTGTATCAGCGTAGACTTTTATTGGGTATGTCTGTATCAGCTTTGACTTGTCTTGGGTATGTCTGTATCAGCTTTGACTTGTCTTGGGTATGTCTGTATCAGCTTTGACTTGTCTTGGGTATGTCTGTATCAGCTTTGACTTGTCTTGGGTATGTCTGTATCAGCGTAGACTTGTCTTGGGTATGTCTGTATCAGCTTTGACTTGTCTTGGGTATGTCTGTATCAGCTTTGACTTGTCTTGGGTATGTCTGTATCAACTTTGCACATCAGCTTTGCACATCCAATTTGTAAGTCGCTCTGGATAAGAGCGTCTGCTAAATGAATTAAATGTAAATGTAAATGTGGATTTGGGGATTTTCTCTCTCTCTTTGGTGCCATAAAAAAAGTTGAATGAGATATCATCTGTTGTGATGCCAGTCTCAGAGGTCCATCTCTTGTCCTGTTTTGTCAAAAACAAAACTAAACCCTGAGATTTTGTATTGATCAAGATTATATTCGGGTGATGGCGAAAAAAAATGAACCCTTTATATGATCGGATAAGACTTCTCTTTCTCTCCCTCTCTAGGCCCAAGTCAAAGTTCAGTCTCAGAGTCGTGGGTGAGGGGTCATATAGTCCTAACCTTCCCCTCTCACCCCTCCTTCCTCCTTCCCCCCCTCAGAGTGACCTTTGCCCTCCTCTGACCCGCTGACCAGCAGCCACACTGGCTGTCCAACTGGGAACAGGGTCAGGGTCAGAGAGTGTGGAGAAAAATATGTTTCTCACCCTCTCTTGTTTTCTCTCTTTCTCTGCACAGCTGCTGTATTCTGCTCTCTCTCTCTCTCTCTCTCTCTCTCTCTCTCTCTCTCTCTCTCTCTCTCTCTCTCTCTCTCTCTCTCTCTCTCTCTCTCTCTCTCTCTCTCTCTCTCCATCCAGATGGGTGGTTTCCACAACTCTCTCCTTCCAGATGGGTAGTTTCCACAACTCTCTCCATCCAGATGGGTAGTTTCCACAACTCTCTCCTTCCAGATGGGTAGTTTCCACAACTCTCTCCTTCCAGATGGGTAATTTCCACAACTCTCACCATCCAGATGGGTGGTTTCCACAACTCTCCTTCCAGATGGGTAGTTTCCACAACTCTCTCCTTCCAGATGGGTAATTTCCACAACTCTCACCATCCAGATGGGTGGTTTCCACAACTCTCCTTCCAGATGGGTAGTTTCCACAACTCTCTCCTTCCAGATGGGTAGTTTCCACAACTCTCTCCTTCCAGATGGGTAGTTTCCACAACTCTCTCCTTCAAGATAGGTAGTTTCCACAACTCTCTCCATCCAGATGGGTAGTTTCCACAACTCTCTCCTTCCAGATGGGTAATTTCCACAACTCTCACCATCCAGATGGGTAGTTTCCACAACTCTCTCCTTCCAGATGGGTAGTTTCCACAACTGGAAATGGAATGGCATTTGATGTATTTAATATCCTTCTATTCATACCGCTCCAGCCATTAGCACAAGCCCGCCCTCCCCAATTAAGGTGCTACCAACCTCCTGTGGTATATTGTATCTACGGACAGAATACAAATGTAGTGGACACCAGTTTGTAGTGCACACATCAGGTTCTTTGTGCATATAAGTCCAGCTTAGCATATGGTAAATCACATCTTCATACTGTAAATCCTCTATCTCTCCCCTATCCCTCCATCCTCTCATCATGCCTCATTTTTCTCCACCTTCTGTTCCCCATTATCTGACCTTCTCTGCTGTGATTGGCTAAGGGAGCTGGCTGCAGCAAGCTTCTGATTGGACAATACCTTGTAACCAATGGCCTGCAACACAACAAATCAAATCTAATGTTATTTGTTGCATGTGCCGGAATACAACAGGTGTAACCTTACAGTGAAATGCTTACTTTACAAGCCCTTAATTAACCAACAATACAGTTCCAAAAAATACATTTAATAATAATGAATTGAGGAGCAACAATAAAATAACTATAGCGAGGCTATATACAGGGTGTTACAGTACAGAGTCAATGTGGAGGCTATACACAGGGTGTTACAGTACAGAGTCAATGTGGAGGCTATATACAGGGTGTTGTTACAGAGTCAATGTGGAGGCTATATACAGGGTGTTACAGTACAGAGTCAATGTGGAGGCTATACAGGGTGTTACAGTACAGAGTCAATGTATGGAGGCTATATACAGGGTGTTACGGTACAGAGTCAATGTGGAGGCTATATACAGGGTGTTACAGTACAAGTCAATGTGGAGGCTATATACAGGGTGTTACAGTACAGAGTCAATGTGGAGGCTATATACAGGGTGTTACAGTACAGAGTCAATGTGGAGGCTATATACAGGGTGTTACAGTACAGAGTCAATGTGGAGGCTATATACAGAGTGCAGTACAGAGTCAATGTGGAGGCTATATACAGGGTGTTACGGTACAGAGTCAATGTGGAGGCTATATACAGAGTGTTACGGTACAGAGTCAATGTGGAGGCTATATACAGGGTGTTACGGTACAGAGTCAATGTGGAGGCTATATACAGGGTGTTACGGTACAGAGTCAATGTGGAGGCTATATACAGGGTGTTACAGTACAGAGTCAATGTGGAGGCTATATACAGGGTGTTACAGTACAGAGTCAATGTGGAGGATATATACAGGGTGTTACAGTACAGAGTCAATGTGGAGGCTATATACAGGGTGTTACAGTAGAGAGTCAATGTGGAGGCTATATACAGGGGGTACCGGTACAGAGTCAATGTGGAGGCTATATACAGGGTGTTACGGTACAGAGTCAATGTGGAGACTATATACAGGGCGTACCGGTACAGAGTCAATGTGGAGGCTATATACAGGGGGTACCGGTACAGAGTCAATGTGGAGGCTATATACAGATGGTTCCGGTACAGAGTCAATGTGGAGACTATATACAGAGGGTTCCGGTACAGAGTCAATGTGCAGGCTATATACAGAGGGTTCCGGTACAGAGTCAATGTGTGGGGGCACCAGTTAGTTGAGGTCATTGAGGTAATATGTACGTGTAGGTAGAGTTAAAGTGACTACATAGATAATAAACAGAGAGTAGCAGCAGCGTAAAAATGGGGGTGGGGGACAATGCACCCGTAGACCAAGGTCATCCCTCCAGCCTTATAACCACTCCCCCAAGTCAATAACATTCTTGACAGGCTCCTCCCCCATGACAGGCTCCTCCCTCATGCTCAGAAATAAAAACATGCTGATAGTTAAGAGATGAGCGCCGTCTTGTGGCTGTTTTTTACACGAGACCCCTTTCCTCACATCATGTTATTGATGCTAAATAAAATCCTTTATTAATTCAAAATACTCAGAAAGTAAATTATTACTTATTTTCTCATTGTTTTAGTAAAATATGGGAATTTTCTATTATTTTATCATCAACTTTACATCATCTGGGGAGCCTGCAGGCTGAATATGAAAGTCAGTGATATGTTGAAGTGTGCCATCTGCTGGACAGAAAACAAACACCTCACAGTATCACCTCTGTACTGCTCTGAAACGTAAGAGGCGAAGTGGCACAAAAGATACCAAGAAGAAATCCCTGACAAGAATATATCACTTACAATGATATATCCCTGACAAGAAGATATCACTGACAATGATATATCCCTGACAAGAAGACATCACTTACAATGATATATCCCTGACAAGAAGATATCACTGACAATGATATATCCCTGACAAGAAGACATCACTTACAATGATATATCCCTGACAAGAAGACATCACTTACAATGATATATCCCTGACAAGAAGACATCACTTACAATGATATATCCCTGACAAGAAGATATCACTGACAATGATATATCCCTGACAAGAAGACATCACTTACAATGATATATCCCTGACAAGAAGACATCACTTACAATGATATATCCCTGACAAGAAGACATCACTTACAATGATATATCCCTGACAGAAGACATCACTTACAATGATATATCCCTGACAGAAGATATCACTTACAATGATATATCCCTGACAAAGAAGATATCAATGATATACCTACAATGATATATCCCTGACAAGAAGATATCACTTACAATGATATATCCCTGACAAGAAGATATCCCTGACAAGAAGATTACAATGATATATCCTGACAAGAAGACATCACTTACAATGATATATCCCTGACAAGAAGACATCACCTACAATGATATATCCTGACAAGAAGGAACATCACTTACAATGATATATCCTGACAGAAGACATCACTTACAATGATATATCCCTGACAAGACGATATCACCTACAATGATATATCCCTGACAAGAAGACATCACCTACAATGATATATCCCTGACAAGAAGATATCACCTACAATGATATATCCCTGACAAGAAGACATCACCTACAATGATATATCCCTGACAAGAAGATATCACTTACAATGATATATCCCTGACAAGAAGATATCACCTACAATGATATATCCCTGACAAGAAGACATCACCTACAATGATATATCCCTGACAAGAAGACATCACTTACAATGATATATCCCTGACAAGAAGACATCACTGACAATGATATATCCCTGACAAGAAGACATCACTTACAATGATATATCCCTGACAAGAAGATATCACTGACAATGATATATCCCTGACAAGAAGACATCACTTACAATGATATATCCCTGACAAGAAGACATCACTTACAATGATATATCCCTGACAAGAAGACATCACTTACAATGATATATCCCTGACAAGAAGACATCACTTACAATGATATATCCCTGACAAGAAGATATCACTGACAATGATATATCCCTGACAAGAAGACATCACTTACAATGATATATCCCTGACAAGAAGACATCACTTACAATGATATATCCCTGACAAGAAGATATCACCTACAATGATATATCCCTGACAAGAAGATATCACTTACAATGATATATCCCTGACAAGAAGATATCACCTACAATGATATATCCCTGACAAGAAGACATCACCTACAATGATATATCCCTGACAAGAAGACATCACCTACAATGATATATCCCTGACAAGAAGACATCACCTACAATGATATATCCCTGACAAGAAGATATCACTTACAATGATATATCCCTGACAAGAAGATATCACCTACAATGATATATCCTGACAAGAAGATATCACCTACAATGATATATCCTGACAAGAGACATCACTTACAATGATATATCCTGACAAAGAAGACATCTTACAATGATATATCCTGACAAGAAGCATCACTTACAATGATATATCCCTGACAGAAGATATCACCTACAATGATATATATCCCTGACAAGAAGATATCACCTACAATGATATATCTGACAAGAAGACATCACTTACAATGATATATCCCTGACAAGAAGACATCACTTACAATGATATATCCCTGACAAAGAGAGAAGACATCTTACAATGATATATCCCTGACAAAGAAGACATCACCTACAATGATATATCCTGACAAGAAGACATCTTACAATGATATATCCCTGACAAGAAGACATCACCTACAATGATATATCCTGACAAGAAGACATCACTTACAATGATATATCCCTGACAAGAAGATATCACTGACAATGATATATCCCTGACAAGAAGATATCACTGACAATGATATATCCCTGACAAGACGACATCACCTACAATGATATATCCCTGACAAGAAGACATCACCTACAATGATATATCCCTGACAAGAAGATATCACTTACAATGATATATCCCTGACAAGAAGACATCACTTACAATGATATATCCCTGACAAGACGATATCACCTACAATGATATATCCCTGACAAGAAGACATCACCTACAATGATATATCCCTGACAAGAAGATATCACTTACAATGATATATCCTGACAAGAAGACATCACTAGACAATGATATATCCCTGACAAGAAGGCATCATACAATGATATATCCCTGACAGAAGACATCACTTACATCAGTTGACAGAGGTGGAGAAGATATCACCTACTGTCACCTCCTGACCATAGTTGCTTTGTATGTTTCTATGTTTTGGTTGGTCAGGTGTGATCTGATGGAGCATTCTATGTTACATGTCTAGTTTGTCTAGTTCTATGTTTGGCCTGATATGGTTCTCAATCAGAGGCAGGTGTTCGTCATTGTCTCTGATTGGGAACCATATTTAGTAACCTGTTTGGTGCTGGGTTTTGTGGGTGATTGTCTTAGTGTCCTTGTTCCTGTCTCTGTGTTTTTGCAGAAGGGCTGTTTGGGGTTTTCCCGTTTCTTGTTTTGTTAGTTTGTTCATGTGAAGTGATTTATTAAAACATGAATCAAAACAACCACGCTGCGCTTTGGTCCGCTCTCAGTCAATGGAAGAAAGCCTTACACCTACATCAGTTGACAGAGGTGGAGAAGATATCACCTACATCAGTTGACAGAGGTGGAGAAGATATCACCTACATCAGTTGACAGAGTGGAGAAGATATCACCTACATCAGTTGACAGAGGTGGAAGATATCACCTACATCAGTTGACAGAGGTGGAGAAGATATCACCTACATCAGTTGACAGAGGTGGAGAAGATATCACCTACATCAGTTGACAGAGGTGGAGAAGATATCACCTACATCAGTTGACAGAGGTGGAGAAGATATCACCTACATCAGTTGACAGAGGTGGAGAAGATATCACCTACATCAGTTGACAGAGGTGGAGAAGATATCACCACATCAGTTGACACTGCTGACAGAGGTGGAGAAGATATCACCTACATCAGTTGACAGAGGTGGAGAAGATATCACCTACATCAGTTGACAGAGGTGGAGAAGATATCACCTACATCAGTTGACAGAGGTGGAGAAGATATCACCCTACATCAGTTGACAGAGGTGGAGAAGATATCACCTACATCAGTTGACAGAGGTGGAGAAGGTATCACCTACATCAGTTGACAGAGGTGGAGAAGATATCACCTACATCAGTTGACAGAGGTGGAGAAGATATCACCTACATCAGTTGACAGAGGTAGAGGATATCACTACATCAGTTGACAGAGGTGGAAGATATCACCTACATCAGTTGACAGAGGTGGAGAAGATATCACCTACATCAGTTGACAGAGGGTGGAGAAGATATCACCTACATCAGTTGACAGAGGTGGAGAAGATATCACCTACATCAGTTGACAGAGGTGGAGAAGATATCACCTACATCAGTTGACAGAGGTGGAGAAGATATCACCTACATCAGTTGACAGAGGTGGAGAAGATATCACCTACATCAGTTGACAGAGGTGGAGAAGATATCACCCTACATCAGTTGACAGAGGTGGAGAAGATATCACCTACATCAGTTGACAGAGTGGAGAAGATATCACCTACATCAGTTGACAGAGGTGGAGAAGATATCACCTACATCAGTTGACAGAGGTGGAGAAGATATCACCTACATCAGTTGACAGAGGTGGAGAAGATATCTCTACATCTGTTGACAGAGGTGGAGAAGATATCACCTACATCAGTTGACCAGAGTGTGAATGCTTTGACTGGCTAAACCTGAACCTACATTCTCTAATCCTGTTCAACAGCAGAGAGTTTTTATTTTGACCTATTGAATCATTACGGAGGTTACCTCACAGTTCAACTTCTGTCAGACACCATGGGAGGTACATATCTACTAGTTTATGAGCCATTGAGTTGAGTCAGCTGTATCAAGGCCACAGAAGTCAGATGATGTGGCTTTTCGATGTGGTGATTCTGCTGACTGCACACTACCAGCTCTACAGTGAGCCAATGACCTGAGCAGAGGACACAGGTCAGATGATGTATTATGCGATGTGGGGTGCTGCACTACCAGCTCTACAGTGAGCCAATGACCTGAGCAGAGGACACAGGTCAGATGATGTATCACGATGTCAGGGTGCTGCACACAGTGCTTTTAAAGATCATAGTCTGACGGTGAACGCGGTGTGTGTGTGTGTGTGTGTGTGTGTGTGTGTGTGTGTGTGTGTGTGTGTGTGTGTGTGTGTGTGTGTGTGTGTGTGTGTGTGTGTGTGTGTGTGTGGGTGAGTCATGTTCTCATAATGTCCACCATTATAATGTCTCAGCCGTATATCACCTTGAGACAGGAGGATATGATAAAACCATAAATCTGCCTCACATTCCCATTCATCAGAACAAGAATCAAGGATGGTCCCAATCCGGCAAGAATTCTAGAAACATGGCCGGACGTATGCAGACAGACAGACAGAGAAAGAAAGACAGAGACATGTCCCAGACAGTCAGACAGAGAGAGACTATGTTCTCTTGCTATATACTTCCTTGTTTCTCTCAGTTATTCCCCTCTTTCTTTCTCTGCTGCACTTTCTGTGTCTCCGTATCTGTCTCTCACATTCTGTTGATAATACTTCCCTTGTCTGTCTCTCTCCCCTCTCCCTCTGTCTCTCTCTTCTGTCTCTAATACCTCCCCTGTCTGTCTCTCTCCCCTCTCGCTCTGTCTCTAATACCTCCCTTGTCTGTCTCTCTCCCCTCTCCCTCCGTCTCTAATACCTCCCTTGTCTGTCTCTCCCCCATCTCCCTCTGTCTCTCTCTCCGCTCTCCCTCTGTCTCTCACATTCTGTCTCTAATACCTCCCTTGTCTCTCTCTCCCCCTCTCCATCTCCCTCTGTTTCTCTCTCCCTCTCCCTCTGTCTCTCTCTCCCTCTCCCTCTGTCTCTCTCATTCTGTCTCTAATACCTCCCTTGTCTGTCTCTCTCCCCCTCTCCCTCTGTCTCTCTCCCCCTCTCCCTCTGTCTCTCTCTCCCGCTCTCCCCTGTCTCTCTCTTCTGTCTCTAATACCTCCCCTGTCTCTCTCCCCTCTCCCTCTGTCTCTAATACCTCCCTTGTCTGTCTCTCTCCCCCTCTCCCTCTGTCTCTAATACCTCCCTTGTCTGTCTCTCCCCCCATCTCCCTCTGTCTCTCTCTCCCGCTCTCCCTCTGTCTCTCACATTCTGTCTCTAATACCTCCCTTGTCTCTCTCTCTCCCCCTCTCCATCTCCCTCTGTTTCTCTCTCCCTCTCCCTCTGTCTCTCTCTCCCTCTCCCTCTGTCTCTCTCATTCTGTCTCTAATACCTCCCTTGTCTGTCTCTCTCCCCCTCTCCCTCTGTCTCTCTCCCCCTCTCCCTCTGTCTCTCTCTCCCGCTCTCCCTCTGTCTCTCTCTTCTGTCTCTAATACCTCCCCTGTCTCTCTCCCCCTCTCCCTCTGTCTCTCTCTCCCTCTCCCTCTGTCTCTCTCTCCCTCTCCCTCTGTCTCTCTCTCCCTCTCCCTCTGTCTCTCTCTCCCTCTCCCTCTGTCTCTCTCTCCCTCTCCCTCTGTCTCTCTCTCCCTCTCCCTCTGTGTCTCTCTCCCGCTCTCACTCTGTCTCTCTCTTCTGTCTCTAACACCTCCCTTGTCTGTCTCGGTCCCCCCTCCCTGTGTCTCTCTCTCCCTCTCCCTCTCTCATTCTGTCTCTAATACCTCCCTTGTCTGTCTCTCTCCCCCTCTCCCTCTGTCTCTCTCCCCCTCTCCCTTTGTCTCTCTCTTCTGTCTCTAATAGTTCTCTTGTCTGTCTCTCTCTCTCCCCCTCCCTGTGTCTCTATCTGTCTCTTCTTCTGTCTCTAATACCTCCCTTATCTGTCTCTCTCCCCTCTCCCTCTGTCTCTCTCCCCCTCTCCCTTTGTCTCTCTCTTCTGTCTCTAATAGTTCTCTTGTCTGTCTCTCTCCCCCCTCCCTGTGTCTCTATCTGTCTCTCTCTTCTGTCTCTAATACCTCCTTGTCTGTCTCCCTCTCTCCTCCTCTCCTCTGTCTCTCATCATTTTGTCTCTAATACATCCCTTGTCTGTCTCTCTCCCTCTCTCTCCCTCTGTCTCTTACATTATGTCTCTCTCCCCCTATCCCCCTCTCTCTCTCTGTCTCTTACATTATGTCTCTCCTCCCCATCCCCCTCTCTCTCTGTCTCTTACATTATGTCTCTCTCCCCCTCTCCCCCTCTCTCTCTCTGTCTCTCACATTGTCTCTCTCCCCCTCTCCCCCTCTCTCTCCGTCTCTTACATTATGTCTCTCTCCCCCTCTCCCTCCGTCTCTCACATTCATCTCTCTCCCGCTCTCTCCTCTCTGTCTCTCTGTCTCTAATACCTCCCTTGTCTGTCTCTCTCCCTCTCTCCCTCTGTCTCTTACATTATGTCTCTCTCCCCCTCTCCCCCCTCTCTCTCTGTCTCTCACATTGTCTCTCTCCCCTATCCCCCTCTCTCTCTCTGTCTCTTACATTATGTCTCTCTCCCCCTATCCCCCTCTCTCTCTGTCTCTCACATTCTGTCTCTAATACCTCCCTTGTCTGTCTCTCTCCCCATCTCCCTCTGTCTCTCTTCCTCTCCCTCTGTCTCTCACATTCTGTCTCTAATACCTCCCTTGTATCTCTCTCTCCCCCTCTCCATCTCCCTCTGTCTCTCTCTCCCTATCCCTCTGTCTCTAATACCTCCCTTGTCTGTCTCTCTCCCCATCTCCCTCTCTCTTTCACTCTCCCTCTGTCTCTCTCATTCTGTCTCTAATACCTCCTTGTCTCTCCCCCTCCCGCTCTCTCTCTGTCTCTCTCTCTTCTGTCTCTAATACCTCCCCCTGTCTGTCTCTCTCCCCATCTCCCTCTGTCTCTCTCTCCCTCTCCCTCTGTCTCTCCATTCTGTCTCTAATGCCTCCCTTGTCTCTCCCCATCTCCTCTGTCTCTCTCCCCCTCCCTCTGTCTCTCTCTCCCTCTCCTCTGTCTCTCATTCTGTCTCTAATAACCCCTTGTCTGTCTCTCTCCCCATCTCCTCAGTCTCTCTCCCTCTCCCTCTGTCTCTCTCATTCTGTCTCTAATACCTCCCTTGTCTCTCCCATCTCCCTCTGTCTCTAAACTCCCTTGTCTGTCTCTCTCTCCCTCTCCCTCTGTCTCTCTCATTCTGTCTCTCCTAGCCTCCCTTGTCTCTCTCCCCATCTCCTCTGTCTCTCTCCCCCTCCCTGTCTCTCTCCTCCTCTCCCTCTGTCTCTCATCATTTGTCTCTCTCCCCCTCTCTCTCTGTCTCTTACATTATGTCTCTCACATGTCTCTGTCTCTCTTACATTATGTCTCTCACATGTCCCTGTCTCTCTCCCCCTCTCTCTCTGTCTCTTACATTATGTCTCTCTCCCCCTCTCTCTCTGTCTCTTACATTATGTCTCTCTCCCCCTCTCTCTCTGTCTCTTACATTATGTCTCTCTCCCCCTCTCTCTCTGTCTCTTACATTATGTCTCTCTCCCCCTCTCTCTCTGTCTCTTACATTATGTCTCTCTCCCCCTCTCTCTCTGTCTCTTACATTATACTCTCTCCCCTCTCTCTGTCTCTTACATTATGTCTCTCTCTG